>NW_028114078.1:0-42500 GCF_964289735.1 Phaethon aethereus | reverse complement strand
GTTAGGGGGTGGGGGTTAGGAGGTTGGGGTTAGGGGTTCGGGTTAGGGGGTTTGGGTTAGGGTGGGGGTTAGGGTTAGGGGGTTAGAGTTTAGGGGTTAGGGTTAGGGTTTAGGGTTATGGTTTAGGGTTAGGGGTTAGGGTTAGGGCATTAGGGTTATGCGGGAGAAGGATGGACTTCACAACTCTATGAGAGTTATATTCCAAAGCCGTTTATTGTCGTGTCTGACTCCAATATATATCATAGTCTTTGTTTAGTCACTGCGTACAGACTCATGATTGGTTACAGCTTGTTACACACATTATTGCAATTGGTTATATACAAAATATCACGCGCTGTCCACGCGCCTCTCACACAGTCAGGATTCGCTGCCTGCAGGTGTTCCTGCACTCCTTTGCTGCTGCTTAGTTGTTTTCCACAGCTCCTTCTCCTCAAGGCCGAGCCGAGCAGATATCCAGCTGTTTACCAGCTTCTCAGTGCCACAGCTCCTTCTTCTTAAGGTCGAGCCGTGCAGATCAACACCACAGCTCCTTCTCCTTAAGGTCGAGCCCTTGCAGGGTGATCCCAACATCTCCCCCTTTTTGTTTATCTATAAACAAAACCTGATGGATCATTTGCAACCCAACGACTGTGAGGAAGAGGGACCATCTGTGCATTCTTGTATCGTCCTGTGCCGTGAACTCAGCCCAGCAGTCGGTAGGTGCCAGCTTTACGTGGGCGTCCCCACGGAGGCAACGGTGGCCTTGCCGTACACCGATCCCCCTGCTCTTCGGGAAATCCCGGTATTTATACCTTTGCCAAGGAACGAGTTTCGACACACGTGGCCAGCGAGTGTCAGAACATGCCTCGGTTGCCACCTCTCAACACAGGGAGCCTATGGCGCATGTGCCCGCTGGCCAGACGTGCTGCACGCGCCACAGCCACCCCGTCTGTTGGTTCGTAGGTTTTGTTTACACGGCATCTTGCCATAATCCAGCAGTCACATATCAACTATGCTTAAATTAATAGCAGAATGTTACAAGGCAAACAATCCTAGCTGTACTACTCCTAGCGATAGAAGCTACTTCTAGTGATGGAAAAAGTGCTTGTATAAAGCTATGAAAACCAATATTATATCTTACCAAAGGATTTGTAGTTCTAGAGCGGTTTGCCCTAAAAGCTTTCCATGTTCCTCTCATGATACTGCTAATTTCAGTGTGATTTACCCATACATTTTCTTTTGGCTGAGGTGGCATCCAGATTGCGATGACACCTGGTAGTGTCAAGATGTGTCCGACGACGACGATGGTGACTGTTTCACCCATGGTTTTACCCATTTTGCGGGTACCAAACAAGTTCCAGAATCTGTAATGACACAAGCATAACCTCGTCCCCAGGTTAGCAGTTGAAAAGGTCCTTCCCACATATTCTTTTCCAAATTTTTAACTTTTACTTGCACATTTTGTGTTAACGCAAACAGACTTCCTGTCATTCCTTTTACATGTTTCTCCTTCTGCTAGACGGAAATAATTTAACACATATAAGGCTTTATTCAAACGTTCTTGGGGTGGTGTGGTAGCCTCTCCCCCTTTTTGTTTTTGCAATAAACACTTCAGGGAATGATTCATTCGTTCAACAATAGCTTGTCCAGTTGGGGGATGTGGTATTCCAGTAACATGCGTCACTCCCCATTGAGCAAGAAATGGTTGGCTTGACTGGGCTACATAACAAGGACCATTATCGGTTTTAATTTGTAGGGGTATACCATGGGCTGCGAATGCAGCTCGCAAATGCTTTTGTACATGCCTACTAGTTTCTCCTGTTTGTGCAGTGGCCCAAACTACTGCAGAATAGCAATCAATTGAAACATGAACATATTTAAATCTTCCAAAGTCAGCAACATGTGTCACATCCATCTGCCATAGTTGTAGCGAAGGCAATCCTCCGGGACTAACCGTAATCGCGATTCCTGGGCCTATTTGTTGACAATCAGCACAAGTCTGTATAATAGCTCTAGCGTCACCTGCACTTAGATTAAATTGTCTCGCTAAAACTTTGGCAGATTGATGGAAAAAGGCATGAGAGGCTTGCGCTTGACCTAAACAGTCCGGAGCAGGTCCAGCCCATACTGCGGCAGTCAGCCGATCAGCTCTTGCATTTCCTTCCACCAATTCCCCTGGAAGGTTGGTATGGCTGCGTATATGCATAACGTAATAAGGGTGTCGTCTTTTCTGCAATAAAAACCAAAGCGTTCTAAATTGTTGGTATAGCTGTTCCTGCTCTACCTGTCTGAGGATTCAACCTTCCAATCTTTGGAGTACTCCAACTACATATAAAGAATCAGTAATTATATTCACAGGTTCTTCAGACCATAATTTAAAGGCTTCAATTACTGCCTGTAGTTCTACCCTTTGAACTGATCCTGGCACGACAAGTACCCGTTCTTTCCATTCTCCGTGCTCTCGCCGTACTATTGCTGCCTTGCCTGTTTTCCCACCACCATCCATAAATACTGTAGCACCTTGAACTGGATATTGACTACACTTTGATTTTTTTCTACTTCATGTTTGTGGGGGTTTTTTTGTTTTTTTTTTTTTTTAAAGGTAAACATTTTGTGTGATGGATAATGAATCTAAATGTCACCCTCAAATTCTGCTAATGCAGTTTGCAAGGGAACAGAGTGCTGCAAAGCCCAAGTTGAATATTCTTGTTGTAATGCTACTAAAATCGTTTTCAGGTCCTTTGCCGATATATCAATAATTCTGTTGCGCCCTTTCATAATCAAATTTGCAAAACACTCTACTTTCGTGGTGATGGTTTTTCTGTGCTACTGAGGCAAAAAGACCCACTCTAAAATTTTCAATGGGTCCGCTTTTGATTCTAGCTTTGTTATCCACTGTATTATAAGCGCATAGGGATGTCGCTCATGATTGATTACTGCCAAAGTGATCCCTATCAAGGGGTCTATCCTAGAACTAAATGCTTGAGTTACCTTTTCAGAAATGTTTGCTACTGCTTCCCAGGCTTCCTTGGTCAATTGCCGAGGAGAGTTTAACCTGCTATCCCCTCGCAAGAGCTGAACCAGGGGCTCCATATCTTGGTTTGTGATCCCACAAATCGGTCGAATCCAGTTAACGTCTCCTACCAATTTTTGTACATCATTTAATGTTTTAATCTGAATTCTTAATTCAACCTTCTGGGGGGTTACCGACGTTTCAGTGATCATCCACCCCAAGTACCTCCAAGGCACTTCAGCTTGTATCTTTTCTGGTGCCACTTGCAGCCCACTTTGTCTGAAAAGCTCAACGAGCTTTGCAATTATAGCTTAGAGCTCGCATTTGTCTGGCATGCAGCGCATCGTAGATGTTTGAATGGTCATCTCTTGCAGTGTTGGGCTAGGTGGTGCCTGCAGCTCCACTGTTGAGAGCTCTGTTTGCACGGAGTTGGCTTTTGGGCTTTCATCCCCATGTCCTTAACAGTCTTAGGTCTTAAAGCTCAGCTTCTCATGCATCCTTCGTTCTGGTTTTGACGTGAGCTTTCTCTCTCGGGCCACAGCCATCGCCTCTCTTTCCTGGGGCTGCTCTAAAGCATCCGCACCTGTGTGGTGTCACAGGGTTTCTCTGCCGGCATCATCGTCTGTATGGGAGTCATCCTTGTCGCTTGCCATCTTCTTGTGCCTCCGTCATGTTTGTGGCGTCCATGCTCGGCGTTGCTGTGTGGTTGGAGCTGCCCTGCCCAGGGGTGTAGAAACACTAAAGATGTGGGTAGCATAGCTTTACAGTGGTGTGATATTATGTTGACGTGCCCTGATAGTTCTGGAAAGCACTGTATGGTCTATCTCTGGACAAGTAGCTGTAGATAGCTGGAACAGAGTTATTTTCATCATGTTTTCCAGGTGCCAGAGCTTGGACTCTGGCCTTCTGGGAGCAGCGGTTTCTGTGGTGGTCAAGTGGGTCAAAGCTTGCATGTGCCTTAGCTTGTATACGTGGGGCTCAATACCTGGGCTTTGTTTTTTTGGTTTTTTTTTAGATCTATCTAGAAGGCATATACAGAAAGACGACAGACCTTTTGTCTCGTCAAGCTGTCGGTCAGCATCCAGGCGAATTGCTTTATGCGGTTTGTTTGGGTTTTTTAGATGCGGAGCAATGAGCCATGTGCCAAAGGGTGATGGAAGAGGTGAGCAGAGTGCCAGATGGAGGCAGGCTGGCATCTGATGTTTGAGAACTGGCGTGACTGTCAGTGGATCTTGACTAGCTTATTTGGTGTCTTGTAGGTCAGAATCAATGTGTGAGGTGGGATATCCGCACCGGAGCGGTCTTTGGCAAGGTGAGACATGACCAGTGTGCTAAATCAGCAATTTACTGACGTGTCATAATATACACGTAGCTAGAATCATTACCCTGTTGGTGTTCCGCGGGCAGCGGCCAGGCCTCAGCACAGCAAACTGAAGAGTCTGTCTCCGAGCAGCCTAGGTGAAGGAGCGGGAGAGAGGAAGTGCCACGAGCGGGCTGAGGACTTGGGCAGTATCTTGGTGCCATACTTTTTTCTCTGTGTTTTGGAGAGGTGAAGCCACACAGCAATTGCTAGTCTGAGAAGAGGCAAGTGGCTCATTACGCGGTCCGGCTGGGCTCGAATCGCTGAGGATCATGTGACTACTCGGTTGAGTGTTTGTCTTTGGTCTTTACAGGCACCGTGAGGGCTTTCCTCAAACGGCCGAGGATTTAAGTTGAGTCAACAGAGGAGAGAGGAGCATCAGGGCAGGAACTGCAGAGCGGGTTATGGCTCCAGAGCAGGATGAGTGCTTTATCTCTTGGGTTCTCTCGCTTCTGTAGGATATGCCAGCTGCAACATCTGATTTTTTTGGGGGGGAGGAGCAGCGTGGCACTTCTGAGGAGTGTGTCATCGTGGCAGTCAATGCCAGCCGGCCTGTCAGTGACTAGCGGTGCTCTGTCTTGCGGGTGATTAAGAGGAACCAGGTGAATGCAGGAGCATCCCAGTTACAGGAAGCGCTGCTGCTGAGCATGGATTCTGGACCCTGCCCTCCGAAGGGTAAGTGGCAAAAGCGGTGGATGGTGTGGGGCCGGGAGGGTGGTTTAACGACTGTTGCGGAGAGGGCTGCTTAGGCTCCGTTACGTCTGGGGGTGGATAGAGGGCCTGGGGTCCAACCCGCAGGATGTGAACTTTCTGGCCTATGTCTGTGTCCTAGCATCATTAGTGTTGTCTGCATTCGGTCTCCTGTATGGTGCTTTCCGGGGGTCTCTACTGCCCCACGGGCTCTCGGCATTTGGCACCCACCTCAGTAGGTGTCTGTGGGTACTCTAATGCCTCGCTGCTTTGGCGTAGAGCCCATTGAGCACTTCTCGTCTTGTGATCAGAGCTTAAAGCGCATCTTGCATCACAGAAGTTTCTGGAGGGTCGCCTTTGTGGAGGCGATCTGGGTTGCCATGACAGCTCTGCTCTGGTAAGTTCTGTTTCCACAGAGATCCCCTGCAGCATTTCATCCCTGCACCCTTACGGGTGTAGGTCTTAAAGCCTGGCATTGCATACATCAAATATTCCAGTTCTGTGTTGTGTTCCAGCAGTCTGCATAGGTTTTGGCTACCGTCTGAGACCGCCTCACTTTGTGCTTTGTTTTGTGCCGTATCGCTCCGTGTTTGGTCTCGTATCGTGTCGTAACCCTCCGTGCTCGTATCGACTGCCATTTGAGACACTGTTGCCTCGCCCGGCCCGGCGTAACTTTTTTGTATTGCGCGCGCTCTGTATTTGGGTTCGTATGGCCTCGCGTCACCGTTTGTATTCTGTCGCTCTCCGTTTGAATTTTGTAACGCATCGTTTGGCTCGTACGCTATTGCTCCGCACTAATTTCGACCGACCGCTCGAGTCTATCTCGCATCGTACGGCCCTGCATCACGTTCTGCATCGTATCGTGCCACATTTGAACTTGTATGGCCTCATGTCATAACTTGCTTTGTAGTTGAATTTTGTAACGCATCGGTCGGCTCTGTACGGGTGTTTTACCATATTCCTCCGCGCTCATATCGAGCGCCGCTCAAGACAGTCTTGTGTCATACGGCTCCGTGTCGCGACTTGAATTATATCGTTCCACGTGTATATAGACTGTCCTTTGAGAGACTCTTGGCCCTGTATTGTGTTTGGTCTTCCATTGCAGTGCTCTGTATTGTATTTTGCCTTGACTGCGATCTATGAGCACGTTGCATCGTACAGCATTATGTTTGCACACGCATCGTACGGCTGTCTTTATGTTGGTATCGTATGGCATTGCAGAGCCAGCATAGAGGGTTTAAGTGACCTTGAGGTCTCTGTGTATGTGGGTGGGAGTTGAGCAGATCACAGTTCGTGAGGTAGCATGAGCAAAGTCTCTAAGTTGGCAATGGTTTTCCTGATTTTTTTGCAGGCACCTTGTAGCAAGCCTGTGGAAACGGTTGAGGAATCGAGGTCCGAGGAGCAGCGTGTGACAGGCATCAGAGCGATCTGTCACTTTAGGGCAGATCTAGCATTGCGCTGCTCTGGATTTTCAGGTGCCACAGAGGTCTCTGACTGTGAAGCGTTATCTTTGGAATCAGAGAGGAGCAGATGAGCAGAGCTGCGGAGCTTCGTTCTCTCACAGACAAGGTGTGCGTTCAACAGCTTTGGATTTTGTGTTTGCGAGCGGCAGAGCGGCACGAAGCGATTAACGGCATCTTGCATTTAGTGACACGTCCGCTACCGAGGATGGCCATTGACAATGGACCGTGACCAGAGGCACCACAAAAGCAACGCGGCGCAGCAAAAATCCGCAGGTCGTGGAGACCGAGCGCGTCTAAACGTCGGCGTAACGGGAGGGTAGCTTGCGGGGAATTGGTCTTGTGCGGGCGGAGGGAGCGATACGCATCACGATGCATGTGCTGGCAAAACAGCTCTGGGATGAGTGGGAAGGGTCGTGTGGAACGTCTAGTGTGTGTTCGTAAGCGTACCTTATCAAACATCTCGGTGTGTGTTTTGGCACTTGCATCCAAGGTGCCTCGGGCATACTCACATCCTACTGTGATGTGCGGTAGCCATCAGTCATGCCCACACAGGCTCGAGTCATCGGTCTAGCGCCAATCGACCGCATCTTTTTGTGGTGTGACGTAGAAGCATGATGCTGTCGGTGTAGTTTAGCATAGTAGGTGCTTTTGGTCAGTCTGTCTTGTGGCTGTTGCTCGGGCTTTGCCCTCAGCTCTCACGTCTGACTTTCTTGAGAGTTTTTCCAGGGGTTTATTCCTAGCGGTGGGGTCGTCTTAGGTCTCCAGAGTATGGCATTCTTGCACAGCAGAGCCACGCCAGAGTTTGTGCTGTGCGTCCTCAGCACCATTGTGCTTACCGTCAGGCTCTGTCGGCTTGGCATTAAGTCTCCCCTGTGTGGTATTCTAGCACCTTTAGGTAACGTTTGTGGAGCGTGTATATGTGTATTTGAGGTGGAGCCGCATTGCCTCTGTGTAGTAACTCTTGTCAGGATGGAATAGTCAAAGCACAGGAGGATAATGTGTCAATTAGCATGGCCTGTTTGGGTGGAGGTTGTATGGCCCGCTTCTGGGGGCAGCCAGTAGCTATCGGCAAGCGGGCCGTAGAGTCTCTTACGTAGCATTTTGCAGGAGGCACGGGGTGACGCGTGTCCCCGGGGCATATTCTCGAGCCGATCGTGCCAGAGCGGACAATTCAAAGGGAAGAGGAGCAGCAGGGGCACACCTAGGGAAGCATCTTTCTTGGTTTCTGGTTACAAAGGCTGATGCTATAGAATCATGTGGAGCGGTGATGTCTAGAGGGATGTGGTGAGGCAGTTCCCGGCATGATTGGGGTGGACCCCTTAGATATGGGGTGATCTGCCATCGTGGTTGGTGGGTGGTGAAACGGACACGTTGGAGGTGGGGGGGTGGGGGGTGGGTCTAACCTGGTATGTGTGGCTTTTTTGTTTTAGGTTATATGTAATACAGACAGGAGATCAATTTTTTATTTAAAAAAAAAAAAAAACAAACCCCAGCCGGGCGATTTTTTTTTTTTTTCCCCTCGGCTGGGGTTTTTTTTCCCCAGTCCCGGCCGCTCTGCGAGGCGATGTTCATCGCCAATGTTTGGACGCAGGTCGTGCTCGGGCCGGGGTTTTTGCAGGCAGGGTGATCGGTTTTTGAGGCTCCCGGAAGCGGCGTTCCCGAGGAGCCCCGTAGATGTGGGCCACGGCTCATTGCGGCAGGCAGGCGGCAGAACGGATGAGCCGAGAGTCAGGGGTGGTTTGTGTGATAGCCAAATGGGCGGTGTTTTGAATGTGTTTTAACACTGTATGATTTGTGTTTGTGTATGTTTTTCTAATTTGTCCTTGCAGCTTCTAAGTGGAAGAGAGATTTTTTTAGACATGTAGAGAATAAGCAAACTAGAATCCCAGCTGAGGTTATTCTTGAGGGGTTCAGGCTGAGGTTTTTGCAGGCAGGGTGACTTTTTCAAGGCTCTCGGGGAATGCCGTTCCTGGGGAACGTTCCTCTGGAACGTGGTTGGTGCCTGTCGTTGCAGGACAGTATGTTGTTAAGCTGCCGGTTGCGGTCGCAGGGTGTGGGGGGTCATCGGCTGTTATTGAAAAGGACCGGATTGTGAAGCAGGGAGGCCTAACTGTATTTTGTATTAGTAGCATTGTAAATTCTTTTGACGGGTGTTGTGGTTTGTGATGTAATGTTGTTTGTCAATTGTTGTTTTAGCAGGGCCCATCGGGACGAGCGGAACGGTCTCACGCTCTGCCTGGGAATACCGATCGCGGAGACGTTGCCTCAGAGATGAAAACAGATATGTGTGAAGCAACAGACGGAGTACCTAATGGGAATGAGAATCGTGCAAGCCACTACAGGAAGAATCACAGGCACTAAATCGTTGCAACTGCTATTAACGTAAGGATGAGTTTTTAGAGGTTGTGTGTGTGTGTATAAGAAGCACGAGTGAAAACTGAGTAAATGTTCAAGTAATTGCTACCCTTATGGTAAGGAAGAAAGTATTTTTAATATTGGTAGTACAAGTAAATTTTTGAGGCCAGGTGTAAATAATGCTGTTAGAAGGCTTGCTTGGAGTTAGTTGTGGGTCAATGGAAACACACCAAAAAAAAAAATTAACAGAACCACTCTAGGCAGTAAAGTATCCCAATCAAAATCACTGTGGTAACGGAAAAAGGAAACGACAGTACAAAGCTAAGCGAGCGTCTGTCACGCACACAGGTAAACAGAGGCGCCGGGGAAAAGAAAGAGGAGAACTTGTGCAGGCATAGGCAGCTCTCAACTGGGACTCCCAAAGTAATGGAAATAAAGTTTGTAAGTGATTCTTTGAGCGAAAGAATCTCCTGCAGCTCTGGGAGAGTTGTTAACTGCTACGCGTACCTCTAGATAGTGATATGTTAAAAGGAAGCATGTGCATTACTAGCTGTGTAAAGTAGATTTTTGTAAATTTGCATAGTTTTAAAGAAATGTAGATGACTACTTGAGCATAACTGGTGTCCAAAGAAAACAGCACTGTTAGACAATAGCGGGATGGAATTACATCTGAGGAGTAAGAGAAGGAGAATGTCAAGCTTAGGCAGTAATGGTGGAATGTTACATCAGTGTATAAAATCACCTTAACTGCTGTGAGAGCTCCTAATGATAGTTGAAAGAGTACTTCTTAGACCCCCAGAGGTAGGTAGAAAAATGTCCAACCAATAAAGATTAATTTGCTCTCTTGTGTTCTCTCGATTTTTTTTTTTTGTCTGTCTCTGCCTTTTGTCTGTGTCTTTGTTGCCCTTGCATCTTTTTTGTTGGTCTTTCTCAGGCTTGTTTTTGTGTGTGTCTCATGTTTTGTTTTACATTTTTTCTGCATAGTTTTGTCTTTGGGGTTTTTTGGTTTCTGTCATCTTGTCTGTGAATTCAGTTGGTTTGGTGTCTTGTCATTGATTTAGGGGATTTTTTTTTTGGTGTCTGTCTTTTTGTCTTTCATGTTCTTATGTTTGAGGCAGACATCAATGAAAACATGATTTAGCAGCAGTAGAAAATGGCACCTCCCTGGGACTAATTATTCATTTAAATGAATAATATATTAAACTTCAACAAATTGCTCCCAGGGAGGTGCCATTTTCTACTGCTGCACCAGACAGGTCAGTATAAAAATTTCGATTTTTTTATACTGACCAAGAAACACACCCTAGGTATACATAGTACCCCGTATTCCAGTTGGGAGTAATCCATAAGCAATCCACACCATAACAATTATGCATTACTCCCAATTAGAATATAGGGTAACCTCCAACTACACAAATACGTCAATTATGTATGCAAATGAGGTACCTTTTTCATTTCCTTTCACACTCCAGAACACCACACGACGACGCATCTCTCTACGCTCCCAAACCACGAACTAACACCCAAGCTCCATCCCTCTGTACGACGGGCCACCCCAGCCAGCCGACAGATCTGTCTCTACACCCCCGGAGGACTTCGGCGACCGCAAATGGCTGCCCAGCTCCACCTCGATGCACCATGGGCCTCCGTAGCCCTCCCGGAGGACTGCTCGCTGATACGGAAGTCCTCCGGGGCCCGGAAGTGCCCCTCTGCTCGCCCCGGAGGACTGCTCGCCGATACGGAAGTCCTCCGGGGCCCGGAAGTCCCCCTCTGCTCGCCGCGGAGGGTTAGGACCTGACGTTACGTGGTTCCCGGCTAGGGTTTAGGGCATTAGCGTTGGGTTTGGGGTTAGGGTTAGGGTCGTTAGGGCTAGGGGGTTACGGCCGTTAGGGTTAGGGCCATTAGGGTTAGGGGTTGGGGTTCGGGTTGTTAGCGGTTGGGGTTAGGGTGGTTACGGTAAGGGTTGGGGTGGGGTTGGGGTTGGGGTTAGGGGGTTGGGGTTAGGGGTTAGGGTTGGGGTTAGGGTTGGGGTTAGGGGGTTAGGGGGTTGGGGTTGGGGGGGGTTGGGTGTGGGTTGGGGGTGGGGGTTAGGGTTAGGCGGTTGGGGTTGGGGGGGGTTGGGTGTGGGTTGGGGGTGGGGGTTAGGGTTAGGGGGTTGGGGTTAGGGGGTTCGGGTAAGGGTTGGGATTAGGGGTTAGGGGGTTAGGGTTAGGGGGTTGGGGTTAGGGGTTAGGGGGTTAGGCTTAGAGGGTTAGGCTTAGGGGGTTGGGGTTAGGGGTTAGGGGGTTAGGGTTAGGGGGTTAGGGTTAGGGGGTTGGGGTTAGGGGTTAGGGTTAGGGGGTTAGGCTTAGGGGGCTGGGGTTAGGGTGGGGGTTAGGGTTAGGGGGTTAGGGTCAGGGGGTTGGGGTTAGGGGGTTCGGGTAAGGGTTGGGGTTAGGGGTTAGGATTAGGGGGTTAGGGTTGGGGTTGGGCTTAGGGGGTTAGGGTTAGGGTTTAGGGTGGGGGTTAGGGTTTAGGGGTTAGGGTTTAGGGGTTAGGGTTAGGGGTTAGTGGTTGGGGTTAGGGGATTAGGGTTAGGGGTTAGTGGTTGGGGTTAGGGGTTAGGCTTAGGGGTTAGGGTTGTGGTTAGGTGTTAGGGTTAGGGGGTGGGGGTTAGGAGGTTGGGGTTAGGGGTTAGGGTTAGGGGGTTTGGGTTAGGGTGGGGGTTAGGGTTAGGGGGTTAGGGTTTAGGGGTTAGGGTTAGGGGTTAGGGTTATGGTTTAGGGTTAGGGGTTAGGGTTAGGGCATTAGGGTTATGCGGGAGAAGGATGGACTTCACAACTCTATGAGAGTTATATTCCAAAGCCGTTTATTGTGTTGTCTGACTCCAATATATATCATAGTCTTTGTTTAGTCACTGCGTACAGACTCATGATTGGTTACAGCTTGTTACACGCATTATTGCAATTGGTTATATACAAAATATCACGCGCTGTCCACGCGCCTCTCACACAGTCAGGATTCGCCGCCTGCAGGTGTTCCTGCACTCCTTTGCTGCTGCTTAGTTGTTTTCCACAGCTCCTTCTCCTCAAGGCCGAGCCGAGCAGATATCCAGCTGTTTACCAGCTTCTCAGTGCCACAGCTCCTTCTTCTTAAGGTCGAGCCGTGCAGATCAACACCACAGCTCCTTCTCCTTAAGGTCGAGCCCTTGCAGGGTGATCCCAACATCTCCCCCTTTTTGTTTATCTATAAACAAAACCTGATGGATCATTTGCAACCCAACGACTGTGAGGAAGATGGACCATCTGTGCATTCTTGTATCGTCCTGTGCCGTGAACTCAGCCCAGCAGTCGGTAGGTGCCAGCTTTACGTGGGCGTCCCCACGGAGGCAACGGTGGCCTTGCTGTACACCGACCCCCCTGCTCTTCGGGAAATCCCGGTATTTATACCTTTGCCAAGGAACGAGTTTCGACACGCGTGGCCAGCGAGTGTCAGAACACGCCTCGGTTGCCACCTCTCAACACAGGGAGCCTATGGCGCATGTGCCCGCTGGCCAGACGTGCTGCACGCGCCACAGCCACCCCGTCTGTTGGTTCGTAGGTTTTGTTTACACGGCATCTTGCCATAATCCAGCAGTCACATATCAACTATGCTTAAATTAATAGCAGAATGTTACAAGGCAAACAATTCTAGCTGTACTACTCCTAGCGATAGAAGCTACTTCTAGTGATGGAAAAAGTGCTTGTATAAAGCTATGAAAACCAATATTATATCTTACCAAAGGATTTGTAGTTCTAGAGCGGTTTGCCCTAAAAGCTTTCCATGTTCCTCTCATGATACTGCTAATTTCAGTGTGATTTACCCATACATTTTCTTTTGGCTGAGGTGGCATCCAGATTGCGATGACACCTGGTAGTGTCAAGATGTGTCCGACGACGACGATGGTGACTGTTTCACCCATGGTTTTACCCATTTTGCGGGTACCAAACAAGTTCCAGAATCTGTAATGACACAAGCATAACCTCGTCCCCAGGTTAGCAGTTGAAAAGGTCCTTCCCACATATTCTTTTCCAAATTTTTAACTTTTACTTGCACATTTTGTGTTAACGCAAACAGACTTCCTGTCATTCCTTTTACATGTTTCTCCTTCTGCTAGACGGAAATAATTTAACACATATAAGGTTTTATTCAAACGTTCTTGGGGTGGTGTGGTAGCCTCTCCCCCTTTTTGTTTTTGCAATAAACACTTCAGGGAATGATTCATTCGTTCAACAATAGCTTGTCCAGTTGGGGGATGTGGTATTCCAGTAACATGCGTCACTCCCCATTGAGCAAGAAATGGTTGGCTTGACTGGGCTACATAACAAGGACCATTATCGGTTTTAATTTGTAGGGGTATACCATGGGCTGCGAATGCAGCTCGCAAATGCTTTTGTACATGCCTACTAGTTTCTCCTGTTTGTGCAGTGGCCCAAACTACTGCAGAATAGCAATCAATTGAAACATGAACATATTTAAATCTTCCAAAGTCAGCAACATGTGTCACATCCATCTGCCATAGTTGTAGCGAAGGCAATCCTCCGGGACTAACCGTAATCGCGATTCCTGGGCCTATTTGTTGACAATCAGCACAAGTCTGTATAATAGCTCTAGCGTCACCTGCACTTAGATTAAATTGTCTCGCTAAAACTTTGGCAGATTGATGGAAAAAGGCATGAGAGGCTTGCGCTTGACCTAAACAGTCCGGAGCAGGTCCAGCCCATACTGCGGCAGTCAGCCGATCAGCTCTTGCATTTCCTTCCACCAATTCCCCTGGAAGGTTGGTATGGCTGCGTATATGCATAACGTAATAAGGGTGTCGTCTTTTCTGCAATAAAAACCAAAGCGTTCTAAATTGTTGGTATAGCTGTTCCTGCTCTACCTGTCTGAGGATTCAACCTTCCAATCTTTGGAGTACTCCAACTACATATAAAGAATCAGTAATTATATTCACAGGTTCTTCAGACCATAATTTAAAGGCTTCAATTACTGCCTGTAGTTCTACCCTTTGAACTGATCCTGGCACGACAAGTACCCGTTCTTTCCATTCTCCGTGCTCTCGCCGTACTATTGCTGCCTTGCCTGTTTTCCCACCACCATCCGTAAATACTGTAGCACCTTGAACTGGATATTGACTACACTTTGATTTTTTTCTACTTCATGTTTGTGGGGGTTTTTTTGTTTTTTTTTTTTTTTAAAGGTAAACATTTTGTGTGATGGATAATGAATCTAAATGTCACCCTCAAATTCTGCTAATGCAGTTTGCAAGGGAACAGAGTGCTGCAAAGCCCAAGTTGAATATTCTTGTTGTAATGCTACTAAAATCGTTTTCAGGTCCTTTGCCGATATATCAATAATTCTGTTGCGCCCTTTCATAATCAAATTTGCAAAACACTCTACTTTCGTGGTGATGGTTTTTCTGTGCTACTGAGGCAAAAAGACCCACTCTAAAATTTTCAATGGGTCCGCTTTTGATTCTAGCTTTGTTATCCACTGTATTATAAGCGCATAGGGATGTCGCTCATGATTGATTACTGCCAAAGTGATCCCTATCAAGGGGTCTATCCTAGAACTAAATGCTTGAGTTACCTTTTCAGAAATGTTTGCTACTGCTTCCCAGGCTTCCTTGGTCAATTGCCGAGGAGAGTTTAACCTGCTATCCCCTCGCAAGAGCTGAACCAGGGGCTCCATATCTTGGTTTGTGATCCCACAAATCGGTCGAATCCAGTTAACGTCTCCTACCAATTTTTGTACATCATTTAATGTTTTAATCTGAATTCTTAATTCAACCTTCTGGGGGGTTACCGACGTTTCAGTGATCATCCACCCCAAGTACCTCCAAGGCACTTCAGCTTGTATCTTTTCTGGTGCCACTTGCAGCCCACTTTGTCTGAAAAGCTCAACGAGCTTTGCAATTATAGCTTAGAGCTCGCATTTGTCTGGCATGCAGCGCATCGTAGATGTTTGAATGGTCATCTCTTGCAGTGTTGGGCTAGGTGGTGCCTGCAGCTCCACTGTTGAGAGCTCTGTTTGCACGGAGTTGGCTTTTGGGCTTTCATCCCCATGTCCTTAACAGTCTTAGGTCTTAAAGCTCAGCTTCTCATGCATCCTTCGTTCTGGTTTTGACGTGAGCTTTCTCTCTCGGGCCACAGCCATCGCCTCTCTTTCCTGGGGCTGCTCTAAAGCATCCGCACCTGTGTGGTGTCACAGGGTTTCTCTGCCGGCATCATCGTCTGTATGGGAGTCATCCTTGTCGCTTGCCATCTTCTTGTGCCTCCGTCATGTTTGTGGCGTCCATGCTCGGCGTTGCTGTGTGGTTGGAGCTGCCCTGCCCAGGGGTGTAGAAACACTAAAGATGTGGGTAGCATAGCTTTACAGTGGTGTGATATTATGTTGACGTGCCCTGATAGTTCTGGAAAGCACTGTATGGTCTATCTCTGGACAAGTAGCTGTAGATAGCTGGAACAGAGTTATTTTCATCATGTTTTCCAGGTGCCAGAGCTTGGACTCTGGCCTTCTGGGAGCAGCGGTTTCTGTGGTGGTCAAGTGGGTCAAAGCTTGCATGTGCCTTAGCTTGTATACGTGGGGCTCAATACCTGGGCTTTGTTTTTTTGGTTTTTTTTTAGATCTATCTAGAAGGCATATACAGAAAGACGACAGACCTTTTGTCTCGTCAAGCTGTCGGTCAGCATCCAGGCGAATTGCTTTATGCGGTTTGTTTGGGTTTTTTAGATGCGGAGCAATGAGCCATGTGCCAAAGGGTGATGGAAGAGGTGAGCAGAGTGCCAGATGGAGGCAGGCTGGCATCTGATGTTTGAGAACTGGCGTGACTGTCAGTGGATCTTGACTAGCTTATTTGGTGTCTTGTAGGTCAGAATCAATGTGTGAGGTGGGATATCCGCACCGGAGCGGTCTTTGGCAAGGTGAGACATGACCAGTGTGCTAAATCAGCAATTTACTGACGTGTCATAATATACACGTAGCTAGAATCATTACCCTGTTGGTGTTCCGCGGGCGGCGGCCAGGCCTCAGCACAGCAAACTGAAGAGTCTGTCTCCGAGCAGCCTAGGTGAAGGAGCGGGAGAGAGGAAGTGCCACGAGCGGGCTGAGGACTTGGGCAGTATCTTGGTGCCATACTTTTTTCTCTGTGTTTTGGAGAGGTGAAGCCACACAGCAATTGCTAGTCTGAGAAGAGGCAAGTGGCTCATTACGCGGTCCGGCTGGGCTCGAATCGCTGAGGATCATGTGACTACTCGGTTGAGTGTTTGTCTTTGGTCTTTACAGGCACCGTGAGGGCTTTCCTCAAACGGCCGAGGATTTAAGTTGAGTCAACAGAGGAGAGAGGAGCATCAGGGCAGGAACTGCAGAGCGGGTTATGGCTCCAGAGCAGGATGAGTGCTTTATCTCTTGGGTTCTCTCGCTTCTGTAGGATATGCCAGCTGCAACATCTGATTTTTTTGGGGGGGAGGAGCAGCGTGGCACTTCTGAGGAGTGTGTCATCGTGGCAGTCAATGCCAGCCGGCCTGTCAGTGACTAGCGGTGCTCTGTCTTGCGGGTGATTAAGAGGAACCAGGTGAATGCAGGAGCATCCCAGTTACAGGAAGCGCTGCTGCTGAGCATGGATTCTGGACCCTGCCCTCCGAAGGGTAAGTGGCAAAAGCGGTGGATGGTGTGGGGCCGGGAGGGTGGTTTAACGACTGTTGCGGAGAGGGCTGCTTAGGCTCCGTTACGTCTGGGGGTGGATAGAGGGCCTGGGGTCCAACCCGCAGGATGTGAACTTTCTGGCCTATGTCTGTGTCCTAGCATCATTAGTGTTGTCTGCGTTCGGTCTCCTGTATGGTGCTTTCCGGGGGTCTCTACTGCCCCACGGGCTCTCGGCATTTGGCACCCACCTCAGTAGGTGTCTGTGGGTTCTCTAATGCCTCGCTGCTTTGGCGTAGAGCCCATTGAGCACTTCTCGTCTTGTGATCAGAGCTTAAAGCGCATCTTGCATCACAGAAGTTTCTGGAGGGTCGCCTTTGTGGAGGCGATCTGGGTTGCCATGACAGCTCTGCTCTGGTAAGTTCTGTTTCCACAGAGATCCCCTGCAGCATTTCATCCCTGCACCCTTACGGGTGTAGGTCTTAAAGCCTGGCATTGCATACATCAAATATTCCAGTTCTGTGTTGTGTTCCAGCAGTCTGCATAGGTTTTGGCTACCGTCTGAGACCGCCTCACTTTGTGCTTTGTTTTGTGCCGTATCGCTCCGTGTTTGGTCTCGTATCGTGTCGTAACCCTCCGTGCTCGTATCGACTGCCATTTGAGACACTGTTGCCTCGCCCGGCCCGGCGTAACTTTTTTGTATTGCGCGCGCTCTGTATTTGGGTTCGTATGGCCTCGCGTCACCGTTTGTATTCTGTCGCTCTCCGTTTGAATTTTGTAACGCATCGTTTGGCTCGTACGCTATTGCTCCGCACTAATTTCGACCGACCGCTCGAGTCTATCTCGCATCGTACGGCCCTGCATCACGTTCTGCATCGTATCGTGCCACATTTGAACTTGTATGGCCTCATGTCATAACTTGCTTTGTAGTTGAATTTTGTAACGCATCGGTCGGCTCTGTACGGGTGTTTTACCATATTCCTCCGCGCTCATATCGAGCGCCGCTCAAGACAGTCTTGTGTCATACGGCTCCGTGTCGCGACTTGAATTATATCGTTCCACGTGTATATAGACTGTCCTTTGAGAGACTCTTGGCCCTGTATTGTGTTTGGTCTTCCATTGCAGTGCTCTGTATTGTATTTTGCCTTGACTGCGATCTATGAGCACGTTGCATCGTACAGCATTATGTTTGCACACGCATCGTACGGCTGTCTTTATGTTGGTATCGTATGGCATTGCAGAGCCAGCATAGAGGGTTTAAGTGACCTTGAGGTCTCTGTGTATGTGGGTGGGAGTTGAGCAGATCACAGTTCGTGAGGTAGCATGAGCAAAGTCTCTAAGTTGGCAATGGTTTTCCTGATTTTTTTGCAGGCACCTTGTAGCAAGCCTGTGGAAACGGTTGAGGAATCGAGGTCCGAGGAGCAGCGTGTGACAGGCATCAGAGCGATCTGTCACTTTAGGGCAGATCTAGCATTGCGCTGCTCTGGATTTTCAGGTGCCACAGAGGTCTCTGACTGTGAAGCGTTATCTTTGGAATCAGAGAGGAGCAGATGAGCAGAGCTGCGGAGCTTCGTTCTCTCACAGACAAGGTGTGCGTTCAACAGCTTTGGATTTTGTGTTTGCGAGCGGCAGAGCGGCACGAAGCGATTAACGGCATCTTGCATTTAGTGACACGTCCGCTACCGAGGATGGCCATTGACAATGGACCGTGACCAGAGGCACCACAAAAGCAACGCGGCGCAGCAAAAATCCGCAGGTCGTGGAGACCGAGCGCGTCTAAACGTCGGCGTAACGGGAGGGTAGCTTGCGGGGAATTGGTCTTGTGCGGGCGGAGGGAGCGATACGCATCACGATGCATGTGCTGGCAAAACAGCTCTGGGATGAGTGGGAAGGGTCGTGTGGAACGTCTAGTGTGTGTTCGTAAGCGTACCTTATCAAACATCTCGGTGTGTGTTTTGGCACTTGCATCCAAGGTGCCTCGGGCATACTCACATCCTACTGTGATGTGCGGTAGCCATCAGTCATGCCCACACAGGCTCGAGTCATCGGTCTAGCGCCAATCGACCGCATCTTTTTGTGGTGTGACGTAGAAGCATGATGCTGTCGGTGTAGTTTAGCATAGTAGGTGCTTTTGGTCAGTCTGTCTTGTGGCTGTTGCTCGGGCTTTGCCCTCAGCTCTCACGTCTGACTTTCTTAAGAGTTTTTCCAGGGGTTTATTCCTAGCGGTGGGGTCGTCTTAGGTCTCCAGAGTATGGCATTCTTGCACAGCAGAGCCACGCCAGAGTTTGTGCTGTGCGTCCTCAGCACCATTGTGCTTACCGTCAGGCTCTGTCGGCTTGGCATTAAGTCTCCCCTGTGTGGTATTCTAGCACCTTTAGGTAACGTTTGTGGAGCGTGTATATGTGTATTTGAGGTGGAGCCGCATTGCCTCTGTGTAGTAACTCTTGTCAGGATGGAATAGTCAAAGCACAGGAGGATAATGTGTCAATTAGCATGGCCTGTTTGGGTGGAGGTTGTATGGCCCGCTTCTGGGGGCAGCCAGTAGCTATCGGCAAGCGGGCCGTAGAGTCTCTTACGTAGCATTTTGCAGGAGGCACGGGGTGACGCGTGTCCCCGGGGCATATTCTCGAGCCGATCGTGCCAGAGCGGACAATTCAAAGGGAAGAGGAGCAGCAGGGGCACACCTAGGGAAGCATCTTTCTTGGTTTCTGGTTACAAAGGCTGATGCTATAGAATCATGTGGAGCGGTGATGTCTAGAGGGATGTGGTGAGGCAGTTCCCGGCATGATTGGGGTGGACCCCTTAGATATGGGGTGATCTGCCATCGTGGTTGGTGGGTGGTGAAACGGACACGTTGGAGGTGGGGGGGTGGGGGGTGGGTCTAACCTGGTATGTGTGGCTTTTTTGTTTTAGGTTATATGTAATACAGACAGGAGATCAATTTTTTATTTAAAAAAAAAAAAAAACAAACCCCAGCCGGGCGATTTTTTTTTTTTTTTCCCTCGGCTGGGGTTTTTTTTCCCCAGTCCCGGCCGCTCTGCGAGGCGATGTTCATCGCCAATGTTTGGACGCAGGTCGTGCTCGGGCCGGGGTTTTTGCAGGCAGGGTGATCGGTTTTTGAGGCTCCCGGAAGCGGCGTTCCCGAGGAGCCCCGTAGATGTGGGCCACGGCTCATTGCGGCAGGCAGGCGGCAGAACGGATGAGCCGAGAGTCAGGGGTGGTTTGTGTGATAGCCAAATGGGCGGTGTTTTGAATGTGTTTTAACACTGTATGATTTGTGTTTGTGTATGTTTTTCTAATTTGTCCTTGCAGCTTCTAAGTGGAAGAGAGATTTTTTTAGACATGTAGAGAATAAGCAAACTAGAATCCCAGCTGAGGTTATTCTTGAGGGGTTCAGGCTGAGGTTTTTGCAGGCAGGGTGACTTTTTCAAGGCTCTTGCGGAATGCCGTTCCTGGGGAACGTTCCTCTGGAACGTGGTTGGTGCCTGTCGTTGCAGGACAGTATGTTGTTAAGCTGCCGGTTGCGGTCGCAGGGTGTGGGGGGTCATCGGCTGTTATTGAAAAGGACCGGATTGTGAAGCAGGGAGGCCTAACTGTATTTTGTATTAGTAGCATTGTAAATTCTTTTGACGGGTGTTGTGGTTTGTGATGTAATGTTGTTTGTCAATTGTTGTTTTAGCAGGGCCCATCGGGACGAGCGGAACGGTCTCACGCTCTGCCTGGGAATACCGATCGCGGAGACGTCGCCTCAGAGATGAAAACAGATATGTGTGAAGCAACAGACGGAGTACCTAATGGGAATGAGAATCGTGCAAGCCACTACAGGAAGAATCACAGGCACTAAATCGTTGCAACTGCTATTAACGTAAGGATGAGTTTTTAGAGGTTGTGTGTGTGTGTATAAGAAGCACGAGTGAAAACTGAGTAAATGTTCAAGTAATTGCTACCCTTATGGTAAGGAAGAAAGTATTTTTAATATTGGTAGTACAAGTAAATTTTTGAGGCCAGGTGTAAATAATGCTGTTAGAAGGCTTGCTTGGAGTTAGTTGTGGGTCAATGGAAACACACCAAAAAAAAAAATTAACAGAACCACTCTAGGCAGTAAAGTATCCCAATCAAAATCACTGTGGTAACGGAAAAAGGAAACGACAGTACAAAGCTAAGCGAGCGTCTGTCACGCACACAGGTAAACAGAGGCGCCGGGGAAAAGAAAGAGGAGAACTTGTGCAGGCATAGGCAGCTCTCAACTGGGACTCCCAAAGTAATGGAAATAAAGTTTGTAAGTGATTCTTTGAGCGAAAGAATCTCCTGCAGCTCTGGGAGAGTTGTTAACTGCTACGCGTACCTCTAGATAGTGATATGTTAAAAGGAAGCATGTGCATTACTAGCTGTGTAAAGTAGATTTTTGTAAATTTGCATAGTTTTAAAGAAATGTAGATGACTACTTGAGCATAACTGGTGTCCAAAGAAAACAGCACTGTTAGACAATAGCGGGATGGAATTACATCTGAGGAGTAAGAGAAGGAGAATGTCAAGCTTAGGCAGTAATGGTGGAATGTTACATCAGTGTATAAAATCACCTTAACTGCTGTGAGAGCTCCTAATGATAGTTGAAAGAGTACTTCTTAGACCCCCAGAGGTAGGTAGAAAAATGTCCAACCAATAAAGATTAATTTGCTCTCTTGTGTTCTCTCGATTTTTTTTTTTTGTCTGTCTCTGCCTTTTGTCTGTGTCTTTGTTGCCCTTGCATCTTTTTTGTTGGTCTTTCTCAGGCTTGTTTTTGTGTGTGTCTCATGTTTTGTTTTACATTTTTTCTGCATAGTTTTGTCTTTGGGGTTTTTTGGTTTCTGTCATCTTGTCTGTGAATTCAGTTGGTTTGGTGTCTTGTCATTGATTTAGGGGATTTTTTTTTTGGTGTCTGTCTTTTTGTCTTTCATGTTCTTATGTTTGAGGCAGACATCAATGAAAACATGATTTAGCAGCAGTAGAAAATGGCACCTCCCTGGGACTAATTATTCATTTAAATGAATAATATATTAAACTTCAACAAATTGCTCCCAGGGAGGTGCCATTTTCTACTGCTGCACCAGACAGGTCAGTATAAAAATTTGATTTTTTTATACTGACCAAGAAACACACCCTAGGTATACATAGTACCCCGTATTCCAGTTGGGAGTAATCCATAAGCAATCCACACCATAACAATTATGCATTACTCCCAATTAGAATATAGGGTAACCTCCAACTACACAAATACGTCAATTATGTATGCAAATGAGGTACCTTTTTCATTTCCTTTCACACTCCAGAACACCACACGACGACGCATCTCTCTACGCTCCCAAACCACGAACTAACACCCAAGCTCCATCCCTCTGTACGACGGGCCACCCCAGCCAGCCGACAGATCTGTCTCTACACCCCCGGAGGACTTCGGCGACCGCAAATGGCTGCCCAGCTCCACCTCGATGCACCATGGGCCTCCGTAGCCCTCCCGGAGGACTGCTCGCTGATACGGAAGTCCTCCGGGGCCCGGAAGTGCCCCTCTGCTCGCCCCGGAGGACTGCTCGCCGATACGGAAGTCCTCCGGGGCCCGGAAGTCCCCCTCTGCTCGCCGCGGAGGGTTAGGACCTGACGTTACGTGGTTCCCGGCTAGGGTTTAGGGCATTAGCGTTGGGTTTGGGGTTAGGGTTAGGGTCGTTAGGGTTAGGGGGTTAGGGCCGTTAGGGTTAGGGCCATTAGGGTTAGGGGTTGGGGTTCGGGTTGTTAGCGGTTGGGGTTAGGGTGGTTACGGTAAGGGTTGGGGTGGGGTTAGGGGGTTGGGGTTAGGGGGTTGGGGTTAGGGGTTAGGGTTGGGGTTAGGGTTGGGGTTAGGGGGTTAGGGGGTTGGGGTTGGGGGGGTTGGGTGTGGGTTGGGGGTGGGGGTTAGGGTTAGGCGGTTGGGGTTGGGGGGGGTTGGCTGTGGGTTGGGGGTGGGGGTTAGGGTTAGGGGGTTGGGGTTAGGGGGTTCGGGTAAGGGTTGGGATTAGGGGTTAGGGGGTTAGGGTTAGGGGGTTGGGGTTAGGGGTTAGGGGGTTAGGCTTAGAGGGTTAGGCTTAGGGGGTTGGGGTTAGGGGTTAGGGGGTTGGGGGTTAGGGTTAGGGGGTTGGGGTTAGGGGTTAGGGTTAGGGGGTTAGGCTTAGGGGGCTGGGGTTAGGGTGGGGGTTAGGGTTAGGGGGTTAGGGTCAGGGGGTTGGGGTTAGGGGGTTCGGGTAAGGGTTGGGGTTAGGGGTTAGGGTTAGGGGGTTGGGGTTAGGGGGTTGGGGTTAGGGGTTAGGGGGTTAGGCTTAGGGGGTTAGTGTTAGGGGGTTGCGGTTAGGGTTAGGGGGCTGGGGTTAGGGGGCTGGGGTTAGGGTTAGGGGGTTGGGGTTAGGGTGGGGGTTTGGGTTATGGTTTAGGGATTGGGTTTAGGGGTTAGGATTAGGGGGTTAGGGGTTAGGGTTAGGGGGTTAGGGTTTAGGGGTTAGGGTTAGGGGTTGGGGTTAGGGGTTAGGGTTAGGCGGTTGGGGTTAGGGGGTTAGGGTGTTGGGGTTAGGGTTAGGGGGTTTGGGTTAGGGTGGGGATTAGGGTTAGGGGATTAGGGGTTAGGGGTTAGGGTTAGGAGGTTAGGGGGTTGGCGTTAGGGTTAGGGGGTTGTGGTTAGTGTTTAGGGGTTGGGTTTAGGGGTTAGGATTAGGGGTTTAGGGTTGGGGTTGGGGTTAGGGGGTTAGGGTTAGGGTTTAGGGTGGGGGTTAGGGTTTAGGGGTTAGGGTTTAGGGGTTAGGGTTAGGGGTTAGTGGTTGGGGTTAGGGGATTAGGGTTAGGGGTTAGTGGTTGGGGTTAGGGGTTAGGGTTAGGGGTTAGGGTTGTGGTTAGGTGTTAGGGTTAGGGGGTGGGGGTTAGGAGGTTGGGTTTAGGGGTTAGGGTTAGGGGTTTGGGTTAGGGTGGGGGTTAGGGTTAGGGGGTTAGGGTTTAGGGGTTAGGGTTAGGGGTTAGGGTTATGGTTTAGGGTTAGGGGTTAGGCTTAGGGGTTAGGGTTGTGGTTAGGTGTTAGGGTTAGGGGGTGGGGGTTAGGAGGTTGGGGTTAGGGGTTAGGGTTAGGGGGTTTGGGTTAGGGTGGGGGTTAGGGTTAGGGGGTTAGGGTTTAGGGGTTAGGGTTAGGGGTTAGGGTTATGGTTTAGGGTTAGGGGTTAGGGTTAGGGCATTAGGGTTATGCGGGAGAAGGATGGACTTCACAACTCTATGAGAGTTATATTCCAAAGCCGTTTATTGTCTTGTCTGACTCCAATATATATCATAGTCTTTGTTTAGTCACTGCGTACAGACTCATGATTGGTTACAGCTTGTTACACGCATTATTGCAATTGGTTATATACAAAATATCACGCGCTGTCCACGCGCCTCTCACACAGTCAGGATTCGCTGCCTGCAGGTGTTCCTGCACTCCTTTGCTGCTGCTTAGTTGTTTTCCACAGCTCCTTCTCCTCAAGGCCGAGCCGAGCAGATATCCAGCTGTTTACCAGCTTCTCAGTGCCACAGCTCCTTCTCCTTAAGGTCGAGCCCTTGCAGGGTGATCCCAACATCTCCCCCTTTTTGTTTATCTATAAACAAAACCTGATGGATCATTTGCAACCCAACGACTGTGAGGAAGATGGACCATCTGTGCATTCTTGTATCGTCCTGTGCCGTGAACTCAGCCCAGCAGTCGGTAGGTGCCAGCTTTACGTGGGCGTCCCCACGGAGGCAACGGTGGCCTTGCCGTACACCGACCCCCCTGCTCTTCGGGAAATCCCGGTATTTATACCTTTGCCAAGGAACGAGTTTCGACACGCGTGGCCAGCGAGTGTCAGAACACGCCTCGGTTGCCACCTCTCAACACAGGGAGCCTATGGCGCATGTGCCCGCTGGCCAGACGTGCTGCACGCGCCACAGCCACCCCGTCTGTTGGTTCGCAGGTTTTGTTTACACGGCATCTTGCCATAATCCAGCAGTCACATATCAACTATGCTTAAATTAATAGCAGAATGTTACAAGGCAAACAATTCTAGCTGTACTACTCCTAGCGATAGAAGCTACTTCTAGTGATGGAAAAAGTGCTTGTATAAAGCTATGAAAACCAATATTATATCTTACCAAAGGATTTGTAGTTCTAGAGCGGTTTGCCCTAAAAGCTTTCCATGTTCCTCTCATGATACTGCTAATTTCAGTGTGATTTACCCATACATTTTCTTTTGGCTGAGGTGGCATCCAGATTGCGATGACACCTGGTAGTGTCAAGATGTGTCCGACGACGACGATGGTGACTGTTTCACCCATGGTTTTACCCATTTTGCGGGTACCAAACAAGTTCCAGAATCTGTAATGACACAAGCATAACCTCGTCCCCAGGTTAGCAGTTGAAAAGGTCCTTCCCACATATTCTTTTCCAAATTTTTAACTTTTACTTGCACATTTTGTGTTAACGCAAACAGACTTCCTGTCATTCCTTTTACATGTTTCTCCTTCTGCTAGACGGAAATAATTTAACACATATAAGGCTTTATTCAAACGTTCTTGGGGTGGTGTGGTAGCCTCTCCCCCTTTTTGTTTTTGCAATAAACACTTCAGGGAATGATTCATTCGTTCAACAATAGCTTGTCCAGTTGGGGGATGTGGTATTCCAGTAACATGCGTCACTCCCCATTGAGCAAGAAATGGTTGGCTTGACTGGGCTACATAACAAGGACCATTATCGGTTTTAATTTGTAGGGGTATACCATGGGCTGCGAATGCAGCTCGCAAATGCTTTTGTACATGCCTACTAGTTTCTCCTGTTTGTGCAGTGGCCCAAACTACTGCAGAATAGCAATCAATTGAAACATGAACATATTTAAATCTTCCAAAGTCAGCAACATGTGTCACATCCATCTGCCATAGTTGTAGCGAAGGCAATCCTCCGGGACTAACCGTAATCGCGATTCCTGGGCCTATTTGTTGACAATCAGCACAAGTCTGTATAATAGCTCTAGCGTCACCTGCACTTAGATTAAATTGTCTCGCTAAAACTTTGGCAGATTGATGGAAAAAGGCATGAGAGGCTTGCGCTTGACCTAAACAGTCCGGAGCAGGTCCAGCCCATACTGCGGCAGTCAGCCGATCAGCTCTTGCATTTCCTTCCACCAATTCCCCTGGAAGGTTGGTATGGCTGCGTATATGCATAACGTAATAAGGGTGTCGTCTTTTCTGCAATAAAAACCAAAGCGTTCTAAATTGTTGGTATAGCTGTTCCTGCTCTACCTGTCTGAGGATTCAACCTTCCAATCTTTGGAGTACTCCAACTACATATAAAGAATCAGTAATTATATTCACAGGTTCTTCAGACCATAATTTAAAGGCTTCAATTACTGCCTGTAGTTCTACCCTTTGAACTGATCCTGGCACGACAAGTACCCGTTCTTTCCATTCTCCGTGCTCTCGCCGTACTATTGCTGCCTTGCCTGTTTTCCCACCACCATCCATAAATACTGTAGCACCTTGAACTGGATATTGACTACACTTTGATTTTTTTCTACTTCATGTTTGTGGGGGTTTTTTTGTTTTTTTTTTTTTTTTAAAGGTAAACATTTTGTGTGATGGATAATGAATCTAAATGTCACCCTCAAATTCTGCTAATGCAGTTTGCAAGGGAACAGAGTGCTGCAAAGCCCAAGTTGAATATTCTTGTTGTAATGCTACTAAAATCGTTTTCAGGTCCTTTGCCGATATATCAATAATTCTGTTGCGCCCTTTCATAATCAAATTTGCAAAACACTCTACTTTCGTGGTGATGGTTTTTCTGTGCTACTGAGGCAAAAAGACCCACTCTAAAATTTTCAATGGGTCCGCTTTTGATTCTAGCTTTGTTATCCACTGTATTATAAGCGCATAGGGATGTCGCTCATGATTGATTACTGCCAAAGTGATCCCTATCAAGGGGTCTATCCTAGAACTAAATGCTTGAGTTACCTTTTCAGAAATGTTTGCTACTGCTTCCCAGGCTTCCTTGGTCAATTGCCGAGGAGAGTTCAACCTGCTATCCCCTCGCAAGAGCTGAACCAGGGGCTCCATATCTTGGTTTGTGATCCCACAAATCGGTTGAATCCAGTTAACGTCTCCTACCAATTTTTGTACATCATTTAATGTTTTAATCTGAATTCTTAATTCAACCTTCTGGGGGGTTACCGACGTTTCAGTGATCATCCACCCCAAGTACCTCCAAGGCACTTCAGCTTGTATCTTTTCTGGTGCCACTTGCAGCCCACTTTGTCTGAAAAGCTCAACGAGCTTTGCAATTATAGCTTAGAGCTCGCATTTGTCTGGCATGCAGCGCATCGTAGATGTTTGAATGGTCATCTCTTGCAGTGTTGGGCTAGGTGGTGCCTGCAGCTCCACTGTTGAGAGCTCTGTTTGCACGGAGTTGGCTTTTGGGCTTTCATCCCCATGTCCTTAACAGTCTTAGGTCTTAAAGCTCAGCTTCTCATGCATCCTTCGTTCTGGTTTTGACGTGAGCTTTCTCTCTCGGGCCACAGCCATCGCCTCTCTTTCCTGGGGCTGCTCTAAAGCATCCGCACCTGTGTGGTGTCACAGGGTTTCTCTGCCGGCATCATCGTCTGTATGGGAGTCATCCTTGTCGCTTGCCATCTTCTTGTGCCTCCGTCATGTTTGTGGCGTCCATGCTCGGCGTTGCTGTGTGGTTGGAGCTGCCCTGCCCAGGGGTGTAGAAACACTAAAGATGTGGGTAGCATAGCTTTACAGTGGTGTGATATTATGTTGACGTGCCCTGATAGTTCTGGAAAGCACTGTATGGTCTATCTCTGGACAAGTAGCTGTAGATAGCTGGAACAGAGTTATTTTCATCATGTTTTCCAGGTGCCAGAGCTTGGACTCTGGCCTTCTGGGAGCAGCGGTTTCTGTGGTGGTCAAGTGGGTCAAAGCTTGCATGTGCCTTAGCTTGTATACGTGGGGCTCAATACCTGGGCTTTGTTTTTTTGGTTTTTTTTTAGATCTATCTAGAAGGCATATACAGAAAGACGACAGACCTTTTGTCTCGTCAAGCTGTCGGTCAGCATCCAGGCGAATTGCTTTATGCGGTTTGTTTGGGTTTTTTAGATGCGGAGCAATGAGCCATGTGCCAAAGGGTGATGGAAGAGGTGAGCAGAGTGCCAGATGGAGGCAGGCTGGCATCTGATGTTTGAGAACTGGCGTGACTGTCAGTGGATCTTGACTAGCTTATTTGGTGTCTTGTAGGTCAGAATCAATGTGTGAGGTGGGATATCCGCACCGGAGCGGTCTTTGGCAAGGTGAGACATGACCAGTGTGCTAAATCAGCAATTTACTGACGTGTCATAATATACACGTAGCTAGAATCATTACCCTGTTGGTGTTCCGCGGGCGGCGGCCAGGCCTCAGCACAGCAAACTGAAGAGTCTGTCTCCGAGCAGCCTAGGTGAAGGAGCGGGAGAGAGGAAGTGCCACGAGCGGGCTGAGGACTTGGGCAGTATCTTGGTGCCATACTTTTTTCTCTGTGTTTTGGAGAGGTGAAGCCACACAGCAATTGCTAGTCTGAGAAGAGGCAAGTGGCTCATTACGCGGTCCGGCTGGGCTCGAATCGCTGAGGATCATGTGACTACTCGGTTGAGTGTTTGTCTTTGGTCTTTACAGGCACCGTGAGGGCTTTCCTCAAACGGCCGAGGATTTAAGTTGAGTCAACAGAGGAGAGAGGAGCATCAGGGCAGGAACTGCAGAGCGGGTTATGGCTCCAGAGCAGGATGAGTGCTTTATCTCTTGGGTTCTCTCGCTTCTGTAGGATATGCCAGCTGCAACATCTGATTTTTTTGGGGGGGAGGAGCAGCGTGGCACTTCTGAGGAGTGTGTCATCGTGGCAGTCAATGCCAGCCGGCCTGTCAGTGACTAGCGGTGCTCTGTCTTGCGGGTGATTAAGAGGAACCAGGTGAATGCAGGAGCATCCCAGTTACAGGAAGCGCTGCTGCTGAGCATGGATTCTGGACCCTGCCCTCCGAAGGGTAAGTGGCAAAAGCGGTGGATGGTGTGGGGCCGGGAGGGTGGTTTAACGACTGTTGCGGAGAGGGCTGCTTAGGCTCCGTTATGTCTGGGGGTGGATAGAGGGCCTGGGGTCCAACCCGCAGGATGTGAACTTTCTGGCCTATGTCTGTGTCCTAGCATCATTAGTGTTGTCTGCGTTCGGTCTCCTGTATGGTGCTTTCCGGGGGTCTCTACTGCCCCACGGGCTCTTGGCATTTGGCACCCACCTCAGTAGGTGTCTGTGGGTTCTCTAATGCCTCGCTGCTTTGGCGTAGAGCCCATTGAGCACTTCTCGTCTTGTGATCAGAGCTTAAAGCGCATCTTGCATCACAGAAGTTTCTGGAGGGTCGCCTTTGTGGAGGCGATCTGGGTTGCCATGACAGCTCTGCTCTGGTAAGTTCTGTTTCCACAGAGATCCCCTGCAGCATTTCATCCCTGCACCCTTACGGGTGTAGGTCTTAAAGCCTGGCATTGCATACATCAAATATTCCAGTTCTGTGTTGTGTTCCAGCAGTCTGCATAGGTTTTGGCTACCGTCTGAGACCGCCTCACTTTGTGCTTTGTTTTGTGCCGTATCGCTCCGTGTTTGGTCTCGTATCGTGTCGTAACCCTCCGTGCTCGTATCGACTGCCATTTGAGACACTGTTGCCTCGCCCGGCCCGGCGTAACTTTTTTGTATTGCGCGCGCTCTGTATTTGGGTTCGTATGGCCTCGCATCACCGTTTGTATTCTGTCGCTCTCCGTTTGAATTTTGTAACGCATCGTTTGGCTCGTACGCTATTGCTCCGCACTAATTTCGACCGACCGCTCGAGTCTATCTCGCATCGTACGGCCCTGCATCACGTTCTGCATCGTATCGTGCCACATTTGAACTTGTATGGCCTCATGTCATAACTTGCTTTGTAGTTGAATTTTGTAACGCATCGGTCGGCTCTGTACGGGTGTTTTACCATATTCCTCCGCGCTCATATCGAGTGCCGCTCAAGACAGTCTTGTGTCATACGGCTCCGTGTCGCGACTTGAATTATATCGTTCCACGTGTATATAGACTGTCCTTTGAGAGACTCTTGGCCCTGTATTGTGTTTGGTCTTCCATTGCAGTGCTCTGTATTGTATTTTGCCTTGACTGCGATCTATGAGCACGTTGCATCGTACAGCATTATGTTTGCACACGCATCGTACGGCTGTCTTTATGTTGGTATCGTATGGCATTGCAGAGCCAGCATAGAGGGTTTAAGTGACCTTGAGGTCTCTGTGTATGTGGGTGGGAGTTGAGCAGATCACAGTTCGTGAGGTAGCATGAGCAAAGTCTCTAAGTTGGCAATGGTTTTCCTGATTTTTTTGCAGGCACCTTGTAGCAAGCCTGTGGAAACGGTTGAGGAATCGAGGTCCGAGGAGCAGCGTGTGACAGGCATCAGAGCGATCTGTCACTTTAGGGCAGATCTAGCATTGCGCTGCTCTGGATTTTCAGGTGCCACAGAGGTCTCTGACTGTGAAGCGTTATCTTTGGAATCAGAGAGGAGCAGATGAGCAGAGCTGCGGAGCTTCGTTCTCTCACAGACAAGGTGTGCGTTCAACAGCTTTGGATTTTGTGTTTGCGAGCGGCAGAGCGGCACGAAGCGATTAACGGCATCTTGCATTTAGTGACACGTCCGCTACCGAGGATGGCCATTGACAATGGACCGTGACCAGAGGCACCACAAAAGCAACGCGGCGCAGCAAAAATCCGCAGGTCGTGGAGACCGAGCGCGTCTAAACGTCGGCGTAACGGGAGGGTAGCTTGCGGGGAATTGGTCTTGTGCGGGCGGAGGGAGCGATACGCATCACGATGCATGTGCTGGCAAAACAGCTCTGGGATGAGTGGGAAGGGTCGTGTGGAACGTCTAGTGTGTGTTCGTAAGCGTACCTTATCAAACATCTCGGTGTGTGTTTTGGCACTTGCATCCAAGGTGCCTCGGGCATACTCACATCCTACTGTGATGTGCGGTAGCCATCAGTCATGCCCACACAGGCTCGAGTCATCGGTCTAGCGCCAATCGACCGCATCTTTTTGTGGTGTGACGTAGAAGCATGATGCTGTCGGTGTAGTTTAGCATAGTAGGTGCTTTTGGTCAGTCTGTCTTGTGGCTGTTGCTCGGGCTTTGCCCTCAGCTCTCACGTCTGACTTTCTTAAGAGTTTTTCCAGGGGTTTATTCCTAGCGGTGGGGTCGTCTTAGGTCTCCAGAGTATGGCATTCTTGCACAGCAGAGCCACGCCAGAGTTTGTGCTGTGCGTCCTCAGCACCATTGTGCTTACCGTCAGGCTCTGTCGGCTTGGCATTAAGTCTCCCCTGTGTGGTATTCTAGCACCTTTAGGTAACGTTTGTGGAGCGTGTATATGTGTATTTGAGGTGGAGCCGCATTGCCTCTGTGTAGTAACTCTTGTCAGGATGGAATAGTCAAAGCACAGGAGGATAATGTGTCAATTAGCATGGCCTGTTTGGGTGGAGGTTGTATGGCCCGCTTCTGGGGGCAGCCAGTAGCTATCGGCAAGCGGGCCGTAGAGTCTCTTACGTAGCATTTTGCAGGAGGCACGGGGTGACGCGTGTCCCCGGGGCATATTCTCGAGCCGATCGTGCCAGAGCGGACAATTCAAAGGGAAGAGGAGCAGCAGGGGCACACCTAGGGAAGCATCTTTCTTGGTTTCTGGTTACAAAGGCTGATGCTATAGAATCATGTGGAGCGGTGATGTCTAGAGGGATGTGGTGAGGCAGTTCCCGGCATGATTGGGGTGGACCCCTTAGATATGGGGTGATCTGCCATCGTGGTTGGTGGGTGGTGAAACGGACACGTTGGAGGTGGGGGGGTGGGGGGTGGGTCTAACCTGGTATGTGTGGCTTTTTTGTTTTAGGTTATATGTAATACAGACAGGAGATCAATTTTTTATTTAAAAAAAAAAAAAAACAAACCCCAGCCGGGCGATTTTTTTTTTTTTTTCCCTCGGCTGGGGTTTTTTTTCCCCAGTCCCGGCCGCTCTGCGAGGCGATGTTCATCGCCAATGTTTGGACGCAGGTCGTGCTCGGGCCGGGGTTTTTGCAGGCAGGGTGATCGGTTTTTGAGGCTCCCGGAAGCGGCGTTCCCGAGGAGCCCCGTAGATGTGGGCCACGGCTCATTGCGGCAGGCAGGCGGCAGAACGGATGAGCCGAGAGTCAGGGGTGGTTTGTGTGATAGCCAAATGGGCGGTGTTTTGAATGTGTTTTAACACTGTATGATTTGTGTTTGTGTATGTTTTTCTAATTTGTCCTTGCAGCTTCTAAGTGGAAGAGAGATTTTTTTAGACATGTAGAGAATAAGCAAACTAGAATCCCAGCTGAGGTTATTCTTGAGGGGTTCAGGCTGAGGTTTTTGCAGGCAGGGTGACTTTTTCAAGGCTCTTGCGGAATGCCGTTCCTGGGGAACGTTCCTCTGGAACGTGGTTGGTGCCTGTCGTTGCAGGACAGTATGTTGTTAAGCTGCCGGTTGCGGTCGCAGGGTGTGGGGGGTCATCGGCTGTTATTGAAAAGGACCGGATTGTGAAGCAGGGAGGCCTAACTGTATTTTGTATTAGTAGCATTGTAAATTCTTTTGACGGGTGTTGTGGTTTGTGATGTAATGTTGTTTGTCAATTGTTGTTTTAGCAGGGCCCATCGGGACGAGCGGAACGGTCTCACGCTCTGCCTGGGAATACCGATCGCGGAGACGTCGCCTCAGAGATGAAAACAGATATGTGTGAAGCAACAGACGGAGTACCTAATGGGAATGAGAATCGTGCAAGCCACTACAGGAAGAATCACAGGCACTAAATCGTTGCAACTGCTATTAACGTAAGGATGAGTTTTTAGAGGTTGTGTGTGTGTGTATAAGAAGCACGAGTGAAAACTGAGTAAATGTTCAAGTAATTGCTACCCTTATGGTAAGGAAGAAAGTATTTTTAATATTGGTAGTACAAGTAAATTTTTGAGGCCAGGTGTAAATAATGCTGTTAGAAGGCTTGCTTGGAGTTAGTTGTGGGTCAATGGAAACACACCAAAAAAAAAAATTAACAGAACCACTCTAGGCAGTAAAGTATCCCAATCAAAATCACTGTGGTAACGGAAAAAGGAAACGACAGTACAAAGCTAAGCGAGCGTCTGTCACGCACACAGGTAAACAGAGGCGCCGGGGAAAAGAAAGAGGAGAACTTGTGCAGGCATAGGCAGCTCTCAACTGGGACTCCCAAAGTAATGGAAATAAAGTTTGTAAGTGATTCTTTGAGCGAAAGAATCTCCTGCAGCTCTGGGAGAGTTGTTAACTGCTACGCGTACCTCTAGATAGTGATATGTTAAAAGGAAGCATGTGCATTACTAGCTGTGTAAAGTAGATTTTTGTAAATTTGCATAGTTTTAAAGAAATGTAGATGACTACTTGAGCATAACTGGTGTCCAAAGAAAACAGCACTGTTAGACAATAGCGGGATGGAATTACATCTGAGGAGTAAGAGAAGGAGAATGTCAAGCTTAGGCAGTAATGGTGGAATGTTACATCAGTGTATAAAATCACCTTAACTGCTGTGAGAGCTCCTAATGATAGTTGAAAGAGTACTTCTTAGACCCCCAGAGGTAGGTAGAAAAATGTCCAACCAATAAAGATTAATTTGCTCTCTTGTGTTCTCTCGATTTTTTTTTTTTGTCTGTCTCTGCCTTTTGTCTGTGTCTTTGTTGCCCTTGCATCTTTTTTGTTGGTCTTTCTCAGGCTTGTTTTTGTGTGTGTCTCATGTTTTGTTTTACATTTTTTCTGCATAGTTTTGTCTTTGGGGTTTTTTGGTTTCTGTCATCTTGTCTGTGAATTCAGTTGGTTTGGTGTCTTGTCATTGATTTAGGGGATTTTTTTTTTGGTGTCTGTCTTTTTGTCTTTCATGTTCTTATGTTTGAGGCAGACATCAATGAAAACATGATTTAGCAGCAGTAGAAAATGGCACCTCCCTGGGACTAATTATTCATTTAAATGAATAATATATTAAACTTCCACAAATTGCTCCCAGGGAGGTGCCATTTTCTACTGCTGCACCAGACTTATTATATTTCGATTTTTTTATACTGACCAAGAAACACACCCTAGGTATACATAGTACCCCGTATTCCAGTTGGGAGTAATCCATAAGCAATCCACACCATAACAATTATGCATTACTCCCAATTAGAATATAGGGTAACCTCCAACTACACAAATACGTCAATTATGTATGCAAATGAGGTACCTTTTTCATTTCCTTTCACACTCCAGAACACCACACGACGACGCATCTCTCTACGCTCCCAAACCACGAACTAACACCCAAGCTCCATCCCTCTGTACGACGGGCCACCCCAGCCAGCCGACAGATCTGTCTCTACACCCCCGGAGGACTTCGGCGACCGCAAATGGCTGCCCAGCTCCACCTCGATGCACCATGGGCCTCCGTAGCCCTCCCGGAGGACTGCTCGCTGATACGGAAGTCCTCCGGGGCCCGGAAGTGCCCCTCTGCTCGCCCCGGAGGACTGCTCGCCGATACGGAAGTCCTCCGGGGCCCGGAAGTCCCCCTCTGCTCGCCGCGGAGGGTTAGGACCTGACGTTACGTGGTTCCCGGCTAGGGTTTAGGGCATTAGCGTTGGGTTTGGGGTTAGGGTTAGGGTCGTTAGGGCTAGGGGGTTACGGCCGTTAGGGTTAGGGCCATTAGGGTTAGGGGTTGGGGTTCGGGTTGTTAGCGGTTGGGGTTAGGGTGGTTACGGTAAGGGTTGGGGTTGGGGTTAGGGGGTTGGGGTTAGGGGTTAGGGTTGGGGTTAGGGTTGGGGTTAGGGGGTTAGGGGGTTGGGGTTGGGGGGGGTTGGGTGTGGGTTGGGGGTGGGGGTTAGGGTTAGGCGGTTGGGGTTGGGGGGGGTTGGCTGTGGGTTGGGGGTGGGGGTTAGGGTTAGGGGGTTGGGGTTAGGGGGTTCGGGTAAGGGTTGGGATTAGGGGTTAGGGGGTTAGGGTTAGGGGGTTGGGGTTAGGGGTTAGGGGGTTAGGTTTAGAGGGTTAGGCTTAGGGGGTTGGGGTTAGGGGTTAGGGGGTTAGGGTTAGGGGGTTAGGGTTAGGGGGTTGGGGTTAGGGGTTAGGGTTAGGGGGTTAGGCTTAGGGGGCTGGGGTTAGGGTGGGGGTTAGGGTTAGGGGGTTAGGGTCAGGGGGTTGGGGTTAGGGGGTTCGGGTAAGGGTTGGGGTTAGGGGTTAGGATTAGGGGTTTAGGGTTGGGGTTGGGCTTAGGGGGTTAGGGTTAGGGTTTAGGGTGGGGGTTAGGGTTTAGGGGTTAGGGTTTAGGGGTTAGGGTTAGGGGTTAGTGGTTGGGGTTAGGGGATTAGGGTTAGGGGTTAGTGGTTGGGGTTAGGGGTTAGGCTTAGGGGTTAGGGTTGTGGTTAGGTGTTAGGATTAGGGGGTGGGGGTTAGGAGGTTGGGGTTAGGGGTTAGGGTTAGGGGGTTTGGGTTAGGGTGGGGGTTAGGGTTAGGGGGTTAGGGTTTAGGGGTTAGGGTTAGGGGTTAGGGTTATGGTTTAGGGTTAGGGGTTAGGGTTAGGGCATTAGGGTTATGCGGGAGAAGGATGGACTTCACAACTCTATGAGAGTTATATTCCGAAGCCGTTTATTGTCTTGTCTGACTCCAATATATATCATAGTCTTTGTTTAGTCACTGCGTACAGACTCATGATTGGTTACAGCTTGTTACACGCATTATTGCAATTGGTTATATACAAAATATCACGCGCTGTCCACGCGCCTCTCACACAGTCAGGATTCGCCGCCTGCAGGTGTTCCTGCACTCCTTTGCTGCTGCTTAGTTGTTTTCCACAGCTCCTTCTCCTCAAGGCCGAGCCGAGCAGATATCCAGCTGTTTACCAGCTTCTCAGTGCCACAGCTCCTTCTTCTTAAGGTCGAGCCGTGCAGATCAACACCACAGCTCCTTCTCCTTAAGGTCGAGCCCTTGCAGGGTGATCCCAACATCTCCCCCTTTTTGTTTATCTATAAACAAAACCTGATGGATCATTTGCAACCCAACGACTGTGAGGAAGATGGACCATCTGTGCATTCTTGTATCGTCCTGTGCCGTGAACTCAGCCCAGCAGTCGGTAGGTGCCAGCTTTACGTGGGCGTCCCCACGGAGGCAACGGTGGCCTTGCCGTACACCGACCCCCCTGCTCTTCGGGAAATCCCGGTATTTATACCTTTGCCAAGGAACGAGTTTCGACACGCGTGGCCAGCGAGTGTCAGAACACGCCTCGGTTGCCACCTCTCAACACAGGGAGCCTATGGCGCATGTGCCCGCTGGCCAGACGTGCTGCACGCGCCACAGCCACCCCGTCTGTTGGTTCGTAGGTTTTGTTTACACGGCATCTTGCCATAATCCAGCAGTCACATATCAACTATGCTTAAATTAATAGCAGAATGTTACAAGGCAAACAATCCTAGCTGTACTACTCCTAGCGATAGAAGCTACTTCTAGTGATGGAAAAAGTGCTTGTATAAAGCTATGAAAACCAATATTATATCTTACCAAAGGATTTGTAGTTCTAGAGCGGTTTGCCCTAAAAGCTTTCCATGTTCCTCTCATGATACTGCTAATTTCAGTGTGATTTACCCATACATTTTCTTTTGGCTGAGGTGGCATCCAGATTGCGATGACACCTGGTAGTGTCAAGATGTGTCCGACGACGACGATGGTGACTGTTTCACCCATGGTTTTACCCATTTTGCGGGTACCAAACAAGTTCCAGAATCTGTAATGACACAAGCATAACCTCGTCCCCAGGTTAGCAGTTGAAAAGGTCCTTCCCACATATTCTTTTCCAAATTTTTAACTTTTACTTGCACATTTTGTGTTAACGCAAACAGACTTCCTGTCATTCCTTTTACATGTTTCTCCTTCTGCTAGACGGAAATAATTTAACACATATAAGGCTTTATTCAAACGTTCTTGGGGTGGTGTGGTAGCCTCTCCCCCTTTTTGTTTTTGCAATAAACACTTCAGGGAATGATTCATTCGTTCAACAATAGCTTGTCCAGTTGGGGGATGTGGTATTCCAGTAACATGCGTCACTCCCCATTGAGCAAGAAATGGTTGGCTTGACTGGGCTACATAACAAGGACCATTATCGGTTTTAATTTGTAGGGGTATACCATGGGCTGCGAATGCAGCTCGCAAATGCTTTTGTACATGCCTACTAGTTTCTCCTGTTTGTGCAGTGGCCCAAACTACTGCAGAATAGCAATCAATTGAAACATGAACATATTTAAATCTTCCAAAGTCAGCAACATGTGTCACATCCATCTGCCATAGTTGTAGCGAAGGCAATCCTCCGGGACTAACCGTAATCGCGATTCCTGGGCCTATTTGTTGACAATCAGCACAAGTCTGTATAATAGCTCTAGCGTCACCTGCACTTAGATTAAATTGTCTCGCTAAAACTTTGGCAGATTGATGGAAAAAGGCATGAGAGGCTTGCGCTTGACCTAAACAGTCCGGAGCAGGTCCAGCCCATACTGCGGCAGTCAGCCGATCAGCTCTTGCATTTCCTTCCACCAATTCCCCTGGAAGGTTGGTATGGCTGCGTATATGCATAACGTAATAAGGGTGTCGTCTTTTCTGCAATAAAAACCAAAGCGTTCTAAATTGTTGGTATAGCTGTTCCTGCTCTACCTGTCTGAGGATTCAACCTTCCAATCTTTGGAGTACTCCAACTACATATAAAGAATCAGTAATTATATTCACAGGTTCTTCAGACCATAATTTAAAGGCTTCAATTACTGCCTGTAGTTCTACCCTTTGAACTGATCCTGGCACGACAAGTACCCGTTCTTTCCATTCTCCGTGCTCTCGCCGTACTATTGCTGCCTTGCCTGTTTTCCCACCACCATCCGTAAATACTGTAGCACCTTGAACTGGATATTGACTACACTTTGATTTTTTTCTACTTCATGTTTGTGGGGGTTTTTTTGTTTTGTTTTTTTTTTTTAAAGGTAAACATTTTGTGTGATGGATAATGAATCTAAATGTCACCCTCAAATTCTGCTAATGCAGTTTGCAAGGGAACAGAGTGCTGCAAAGCCCAAGTTGAATATTCTTGTTGTAATGCTACTAAAATCGTTTTCAGGTCCTTTGCCGATATATCAATAATTCTGTTGCGCCCTTTCATAATCAAATTTGCAAAACACTCTACTTTCGTGGTGATGGTTTTTCTGTGCTACTGAGGCAAAAAGACCCACTCTAAAATTTTCAATGGGTCCGCTTTTGATTCTAGCTTTGTTATCCACTGTATTATAAGCGCATAGGGATGTCGCTCATGATTGATTACTGCCAAAGTGATCCCTATCAAGGGGTCTATCCTAGAACTAAATGCTTGAGTTACCTTTTCAGAAATGTTTGCTACTGCTTCCCAGGCTTCCTTGGTCAATTGCCGAGGAGAGTTTAACCTGCTATCCCCTCGCAAGAGCTGAACCAGGGGCTCCATATCTTGGTTTGTGATCCCACAAATCGGTCGAATCCAGTTAACGTCTCCTACCAATTTTTGTACATCATTTAATGTTTTAATCTGAATTCTTAATTCAACCTTCTGGGGGGTTACCGACGTTTCAGTGATCATCCACCCCAAGTACCTCCAAGGCACTTCAGCTTGTATCTTTTCTGGTGCCACTTGCAGCCCACTTTGTCTGAAAAGCTCAACGAGCTTTGCAATTATAGCTTAGAGCTCGCATTTGTCTGGCATGCAGCGCATCGTAGATGTTTGAATGGTCATCTCTTGCAGTGTTGGGCTAGGTGGTGCCTGCAGCTCCACTGTTGAGAGCTCTGTTTGCACGGAGTTGGCTTTTGGGCTTTCATCCCCATGTCCTTAACAGTCTTAGGTCTTAAAGCTCAGCTTCTCATGCATCCTTCGTTCTGGTTTTGACGTGACCTTTCTCTCTCGGGCCACAGCCATCGCCTCTCTTTCCTGGGGCTGCTCTACAGCATCCGCACCTGTGTGGTGTCACAGGGTTTCTCTGCCGGCATCATCGTCTGTATGGGAGTCATCCTTGTCGCTTGCCATCTTCTTGTGCCTCCGTCATGTTTGTGGCTCTGCTCTTTCCTACCCTTGCAAACAGCCAAAGCAGTTCGTCTCGCTCGTGAGCGCCAAAATGCTAAAATGAAACGTTGCACTCTCTCTCCTCCAAGGAAGGTGCTAGGCAGGAATTGTCTTGCTGGTCCTCACTTGCCCTGGCAGTCATTGCAGATAAACAGTAAGACTCGGGCTCTGCTCTTTCCTAGCCTTGCAAACAGCCAAAGCAGTTTGTCTCGCTCGTGAGCGCCAAAATGCTAAAATGAAACGTTGCACTCTCTCTCCTCCAAGGAAGGTGCTAGGCAGGAATTGTCTTGCTGGACCTCACGTGCCCTGGCAGTCATTGCAGATAAACAGCAAGACTCGGGCTCTGCTCTTTCCTAGCCTTGAAAACAGCCAATGCAGTTTGTCTCCCTCGTGAGCGCCAAAATGCTAAAATGAAACGTTGCCCTCTCTCTTCCAAGGAAGGTGCTAGGCAGGAATTTTCTTGCTGGTCCTCATTTGCCCTGGCAGTCATTGCAGATAAACAGCAAGACTCGGGCTCTGCTCTTTCCTAGCCTTGCAAACAGCCAAAGCAGTTTGTCTCGCTCGTGAGCGCCAAAATGCTAAAATGAAACGTTGCACTCTCTCTCCTCCAAGGAAGGTGCTAGGCAGGAATTGTCTTGCTGGTCCTCACTTGCCCTGGCAGTCATTGCAGATAAACAGCAAGACTCGGGCTCTGCTCTTTCCTAGCCTTGCAAACAGCCAAAGCAGTTTGTCTCGCTCGTGAGGGCCAAAATGCTAAAATGAAACGTTGCACTCTCTCTCCTCCAAGGAAGGTGCTAGGCAGGAATTGTCTTGCTGGTCCTCACTTGCCCTGGCAGTCATTGCCGATAAGCAGCAAGACTCGGGCTCTGCTCTTTCCTAGCCTTGCAAACAGCCAAAGCAGTTTGTCTCCCTCGTGAGCGCCAAAATGCTAAAATGAAACGTTGCACTCTCTCTCCTCCAAGGAAGGTGCTAGGCAGGAATTGTCTTGCTAGTCCTCACTTGCCCTGGCAGTCATTGCAGATAAACAGCAAGACTCGGGGTCTGCTCTTTCCTAGCCTTGCAAACAGCCAAAGCAGTTTGTCTCCCTCGTGAGCGCGAAAATGCTAAAATGAAGCGTTGCACTCTCTCTCCTCCAAGGAAGGTGCTAGGCAGGAATTGTCTTGCTGGTCCTCACTTGCCCTGGCAGTCATTGCAGATAAGCAGCAAGACTGGGGCTCTGCTCTTTCCTAGCCTTGCAAACAGCCAAAGCAGTTTGTCTCGCTCGTGAGCACCAAAAAGCTAAAATGAAACGTTGCACTCTCTCTCCTCCAAGGAAGGTGCTAGGCAGGAATTGTCTTGCTGGTCCTCACTTGCCCTGGCAGTCATTGCAGATAAACAGCAAGACTCGGGCTCTGCTCTTTCCTAGCCTTGCAAACAGCCAAAGCAGTTTGTCTCCCTCGTGAGCGCCAAAATGCTAATATGAAACGTTGCACTCTCTCTCCTCCAAGGAAGGTGCTAGGCAGGAATTGTCTTGCTGGTCCTCACTTGCCCTGGCAGTCATTGCAGATAAACAGTAAGACTCGGTCTGTGCTCTTTCCTAGCCTTGCAAACAGCCAAAGCAGTTTGTCTCGCTCGTGAGCGCCAAAATGCTAAAAGGAAACGTTGCACTCTCTCTCCTCCAAGGAAGGCGCTAGGCAGGAATTGTCTTGATGGTCCTCACTTGCCCTGGCAGTCATTGCAGATAAACAGCAAGACTGGGGCTCTGCTCTTTCCTAGCCTTGGAAACAGCCAATGCAGTTTGTCTCCCTCGTGAGCGCCAAAATGCTAAAATGAAACGTTGCACTCTCTCTCCTCCAAGGAAGGTGCTAGGCAGGAATTGTCTTGCTGCTCCTCACTTGCCCTGGCAGTCATTGCAGATGAACAGCAAGACTGGGGCTCTGCTCTTTCCTCGCCTTGCAAACAGGCACTCTGCTTTTTCTCACTCTCGCACTCCAAAAAGCAAAATGAAACGTTGCACTCTCTCTCCTCCAAGGAAGGTGCTAGGCAGGAATTGTCTTGCTGGTCCTCACTTGCCCTGGCAGTCATTGCAGATAAGCAGCAAGACTGGGGCTCTGCTCTTTCCTAGCCTTGCAAACAGCCAAAGCAGTTCGTCTCCCTCGTGAGCGCCAAAATGCTAAAATGAAACGTTGCACTCTCTCTCCTCCAAGGAAGGTGCTAGGCAGGAATTGTCTTGCTGGTCCTCACTTGCCCTGGCAGTCATTGCAGATGAACAGCAAGACTGGGGCTCTGCTCTTTCCTAGCCTTGCAAACAGCCAATGCAGTTCGTCTCCCTCGTGAGCGCCAAAATGCTAAAAGGAAACGTTGCACTCTCTCTCCTCCAAGGAAGGTGCTAGGCAGGAATTGTCTTGCTGGTCCTCACTTGCCCTGGCAGTCATTGCAGATAAACAGCAAGACTGGGGCTCTGCTCTTTCCTAGCCTTGCAAACAGCCAAAGAAGTTCGTCTCCCTCGTGAGCGCCAAAATTCTAAAATGAAACGTTGCACTCTCTCTCCTCCAAGGAAGGTGCTAGGCAGGAATTGTCTTGCTGGTACTCATTTGCCCTGGCAGTCATTGCAGATAAGCAGCAAGACTGGGGCTCTGCTCTTTCCTAGCCTTGCAAACAGCCAATGCAGTTCGTCTCCCTCGTGAGCGCCAAAATGCTAAAATGAAACGTTGCACTCTCTCTCCTCCAAGGAAGGTGTTAGGCAGGAATTGTCTTGCTGGTCCTCACTTGCCCTGGCAGTCATTGCAGATAAACAGCAAGTCTGGGGCTCTGCTCTTTCCTAGCCTTGCAAACAGGCACTCTACTTTTCCTCACTCTCGCACTCCAAAAATCAAAATGAAACGTTGCACTCTCTCTCCTCCAAGGGAGGTGCTAGGCAGGAATTGTCTTGCTGGTCCTCACTTGCCCTGGCAGTCATTGCAGATAAGCAGCAAGACTGGGGCTCTGCTCTTTCCTAGTCTTGCAAACAACCAAAGCAGTTCGTCTCCCTCGTGAGCGCCAAAATGCTAAAATGAAACGTTGCACTCTCTCTCCTCCAAGGAAGGTGCTAGGCAGGAAGTGTCTTGCTGGTCCTCACTTGCCCTGGCAGTCATTGCAGATAAACAGCAAGACTGGGGCTCTGCTCTTTCCTAGCCTTGCAAACAGCCAATGCATTTCGTCTCCCTCGTGAGCGCCAAAATGCTAAATGAAACGTTGCACTCTCTCTCCTCCAAGGAAGGTGCTAGGCAGGAATTCTCTTGCTGGTACTCATTTGCCCTGGTAGTCATTGCAGATAAACAGCAAGACTGAGGCTCTGCTCTTTCCTAGCCTTCCAAACAGCCAATGCAGTTCGTGTCCCTCGTGAGCGCCAAAATGCTAAAATGAAACGTTGCACTCTCTCTCCTCCAAGGAAGGTGCTAGGCAGGAATTGTCTTGCTGGTCCTCACTTGCCCTGGCAGTCATTGCAGATAAACAGCAAGACTGGGGCTCTGCTCTTTCCTAGCCTTGCAAACAGCCAATGCAGTTCGTCTCCCTCGTGAGCGTAAAAATGCTAAAAGGAAACGTTGCACTCTCTCTCCTCCAAGGAAGGTGCTAGGCAGGAATTGTGTTGCTGGACCTCACTTGCCCTGGCAGTCATTGCAGATAAACAGCAAGACTGGGGCTCTGCTCTTTCCTAGCCTTGCAAACAGCCAAAGTAGTTCTTCTCCCTCGTGAGCGCCAAAATGCTAAAATGAAACGTTGCACTCTCTCTCCTCCAAGGAAGGTGCTAGGCAGGAATTGTCTTGCT
>NW_028114079.1:0-39235 GCF_964289735.1 Phaethon aethereus | reverse complement strand
CTGCCAGGGCAAGTGAGGACCAGCAAGACAATTCCTGCCTAGCACCTTCCTTGGAGGAGAGAGAGTGCAACGTTTCATTTTAGCATTTTGGCGCTCACGAGCGAGACAAACTGCTTTGGCTGTTTGCAAGGCTAGGAAAGAGCAGAGCCCGAGTCTTGCTGTTTATCTGCAATGACTGCCAGGGCAAGTGAGGACCAGCAAGACAATTCCTGCCTAGCACCTTCCTTGGAGGAGAGAGAGTGCAACGTTTCATTTTAGCATTTTGGCGCTCACGAGCGAGACAAACTGCTTTGGCTGTTTGCAAGGCTAGGAAAGAGCAGAGCCCGAGTCTTGCTGTTTATCTGCAATGACTGCCAGGGCAAGTGAGGACCAGCAAGACAATTCCTGCCTAGCACCTTCCTTGGAGGAGAGAGAGTGCAACGTTTCATTTTAGCATTTTGGCGCTCACGAGCGAGACAAACTGCTTTGGCTGTTTGCAAGGCTAGGAAAGAGCAGAGCCCGAGTCTTGCTGTTTATCTGCAATGACTGCCAGGGCAAGTGAGGACCAGCAAGACAATTCCTGCCTAGCACCTTCCTTGGAGGAGAGAGAGTGCAACGTTTCATTTTAGCATTTTGGCGCTCACGAGCGAGACAAACTGCTTTGGCTGTTTGCAAGGCTAGGAAAGAGCAGAGCCCGAGTCTTGCTGTTTATCTGCAATGACTGCCAGGGCAAGTGAGGACCAGCAAGACAATTCCTGCCTAGCACCTTCCTTGGAGGAGAGAGAGTGCAACGTTTCATTTTAGCATTTTGGCGCTCACGAGCGAGACAAACTGCTTTGGCTGTTTGCAAGGCTAGGAAAGAGCAGAGCCCGAGTCTTGCTGTTTATCTGCAATGACTGCCAGGGCAAGTGAGGACCAGCAAGACAATTCCTGCCTAGCACCTTCCTTGGAGGAGAGAGAGTGCAACGTTTCATTTTAGCATTTTGGCGCTCACGAGCGAGACAAACTGCTTTGGCTGTTTGCAAGGCTAGGAAAGAGCAGAGCCCGAGTCTTGCTGTTTATCTGCAATGACTGCCAGGGCAAGTGAGGACCAGCAAGACAATTCCTGCCTAGCACCTTCCTTGGAGGAGAGAGAGTGCAACGTTTCATTTTGCTTTTTGGAGTGCGAGAGTGAGAAAAAGCAGAGTTCCTGTTTGCAAGGCTAGGAAAGAGCAGAGCCCGAGTCTTGCTGTTTATCTGCAATGACTGCCAGGGCAAGTGAGGACCTGCAAGACAATTCCTGCCTAGCACCTTCCTTGGAGGAGAGAGAGTGCAACGTTTCATTTTAGCATTTTGGCGCTCACGAGCGAGACAAACTGCTTTGGCTGTTTGCAAGGCTAGGAAAGAGCAGAGCCCGAGTCTTGCTGTTTATCTGCAATGACTGCCAGGGCAAGTGAGGACCAGCAAGACAATTCCTGCCTAGCACCTTCCTTGGAGGAGAGAGAGTGCAACGTTTCATTTTAGCATTTTGGCGCTCACGAGCGAGACAAACTGCTTTGGCTGTTTGCAAGGCTAGGAAAGAGCAGAGCCCGAGTCTTGCTGTTTATCTGCAATGACTGCCAGGGCAAGTGAGGACCAGCAAGACAATTCCTGCCTAGCACCTTCCTTGGAGGAGAGAGAGTGCAACGTTTCATTTTAGCATTTTGGCGCTCACGAGCGAGACAAACTGCTTTGGCTGTTTGCAAGGCTAGGAAAGAGCAGAGCCCGAGTCTTGCTGTTTATCTGCAATGACTGCCAGGGCAAGTGAGGACCAGCAAGACAATTCCTGCCTAGCACCTTCCTTGGAGGAGAGAGAGTGCAACGTTTCATTTTGCTTTTTGGAGTGCGAGAGTGAGAAAAAGCAGAGTTCCTGTTTGCAAGGCTAGGAAAGAGCAGAGCCCGAGTCTTGCTGTTTATCTGCAATGACTGCCAGGGCAAGTGAGGACCTGCAAGACAATTCCTGCCTAGCACCTTCCTTGGAGGAGAGAGAGTGCAACGTTTCATTTTAGCATTTTGGCGCTCACGAGCGAGACAAACTGCTTTGGCTGTTTGCAAGGCTAGGAAAGAGCAGAGCCCCAGTCTTGATCTTTATCTGCAATGACTGCCAGGGCAAGTGAGGACCAGCAAGACAATTCCTGCCTAGCACCTTTCTTGGAGGAGAGACAGTGCAACGTTTCATTTTGCTTTTTGGAGTGCGAGAGTGAGAAAAAGCAGAGTGCCTGTTTGCAAGGCTAGGAAAGAGCAGAGCCCGAGTCTTGCTGTTTATCTGCAATGACTGCCAGGGCAAGTGAGGACCAGCAAGACAATTCCTGCCTAGCACCTTCCTTGGAGGAGAGAGAGTGCAACGTTTCATTTTAGCATTTTGGCGCTCACGAGCGAGACAAACTGCTTTGGCTGTTTGCAAGGCTAGGAAAGAGCAGAGCCCGAGTCTTGCTGTTTATCTGCAATGACTGCCAGGGCAAGTGAGGACCAGCAAGACAATTCCTGCCTAGCACCTTCCTTGGAGGAGAGAGAGTGCAACGTTTCATTTTAGCATTTTGGCGCTCACGAGCGAGACAAACTGCTTTGGCTGTTTGCAAGGCTAGGAAAGAGCAGAGCCCGAGTCTTGCTGTTTATCTGCAATGACTGCCAGGGCAAGTGAGGACCAGCAAGACAATTCCTGCCTAGCACCTTCCTTGGAGGAGAGAGAGTGCAACGTTTCATTTTAGCATTTTGGCGCTCACGAGCGAGACAAACTGCTTTGGCTGTTTGCAAGGCTAGGAAAGAGCAGAGCCCGAGTCTTGCTGTTTATCTGCAATGACTGCCAGGGCAAGTGAGGACCAGCAAGACAATTCCTGCCTAGCACCTTCCTTGGAGGAGAGAGAGTGCAACGTTTCATTTTGCTTTTTGGAGTGCGAGAGTGAGAAAAAGCAGAGTGCCTGTTTGCAAGGCTAGGAAAGAGCAGAGCCCGAGTCTTGCTGTTTATCTGCAATGACTGCCAGGGCAAGTGAGGACCAGCAAGACAATTCCTGCCTAGCACCTTCCTTGGAGGAGAGAGAGTGCAACGTTTCATTTTAGCATTTTGGCGCTCACGAGCGAGACAAACTGCTTTGGCTGTTTCAAAGGCTAGGAAAGAGCAGAGCCCGAGTCTTGCTGTTTATCTGCAATGACTGCCAGGGCAAGTGAGGACCAGCAAGACAATTCCTGCCTAGCACCTTCCTTGGAGGAGAGAGAGTGCAACGTTTCATTTTAGCATTTTGGCGCTCACGAGCGAGACAAACTGCTTTGGCTGTTTGCAAGGCTAGGAAAGAGCAGAGCCCGAGTCTTGCTGTTTATCTGCAATGACTGCCAGGGCAAGTGAGGACCAGCAAGACAATTCCTGCCTAGCACCTTCCTTGGAGGAGAGAGAGTGCAACGTTTCATTTTGCTTTTTGGAGTGCGAGAGTGAGAAAAAGCAGAGTGCCTGTTTGCAAGGCTAGGAAAGAGCAGAGCCCGAGTCTTGCTGTTTATCTGCAATGACTGCCAGGGCAAGTGAGGACCAGCAAGACAATTCCTGCCTAGCACCTTCCTTGGAGGAGAGAGAGTGCAACGTTTCATTTTAGCATTTTGGCGCTCACGAGCGAGACAAACTGCTTTGGCTGTTTGCAAGGCTAGGAAAGAGCAGAGCCCGAGTCTTGCTGTTTATCTGCAATGACTGCCAGGGCAAGTGAGGACCAGCAAGACAATTCCTGCCTAGCACCTTCCTTGGAGGAGAGAGAGTGCAACGTTTCATTTTAGCATTTTGGCGCTCACGAGCGAGACAAACTGCTTTGGCTGTTTCAAAGGCTAGGAAAGAGCAGAGCCCGAGTCTTGCTGTTTATCTGCAATGACTGCCAGGGCAAGTGAGGACCAGCAAGACAATTCCTGCCTAGCACCTTCCTTGGAGGAGAGAGAGTGCAACGTTTCATTTTAGCATTTTGGCGCTCACGAGCGAGACAAACTGCTTTGGCTGTTTGCAAGGCTAGGAAAGAGCAGAGCCCGAGTCTTGCTGTTTATCTGCAATGACTGCCAGGGCAAGTGAGGACCAGCAAGACAATTCCTGCCTAGCACCTTCCTTGGAGGAGAGAGAGTGCAACGTTTCATTTTGCTTTTTGGAGTGCGAGAGTGAGAAAAAGCAGAGTGCCTGTTTGCAAGGCTAGGAAAGAGCAGAGCCCGAGTCTTGCTGTTTATCTGCAATGACTGCCAGGGCAAGTGAGGACCAGCAAGACAATTCCTGCCTAGCACCTTCCTTGGAGGAGAGAGAGTGCAACGTTTCATTTTAGCATTTTGGCGCTCACGAGCGAGACAAACTGCTTTGGCTGTTTGCAAGGCTAGGAAAGAGCAGAGCCCGAGTCTTGCTGTTTATCTGCAATGACTGCCAGGGCAAGTGAGGACCAGCAAGACAATTCCTGCCTAGCACCTTCCTTGGAGGAGAGAGAGTGCAACGTTTCATTTTGCTTTTTGGAGTGCGAGAGTGAGAAAAAGCAGAGTGCCTGTTTGCAAGGCTAGGAAAGAGCAGAGCCCGAGTCTTGCTGTTTATCTGCAATGACTGCCAGGGCAAGTGAGGACCAGCAAGACAATTCCTGCCTAGCACCTTCCTTGGAGGAGAGAGAGTGCAACGTTTCATTTTAGCATTTTGGCGCTCACGAGCGAGACAAACTGCTTTGGCTGTTTGCAAGGCTAGGAAAGAGCAGAGCCCGAGTCTTGCTGTTTATCTGCAATGACTGCCAGGGCAAGTGAGGACCAGCAAGACAATTCCTGCCTAGCACCTTCCTTGGAGGAGAGAGAGTGCAACGTTTCATTTTAGCATTTTGGCGCTCACGAGCGAGACAAACTGCTTTGGCTGTTTGCAAGGCTAGGAAAGAGCAGAGCCCCAGTCTTGCTGTTTATCTGCAATGACTGCCAGGGCAAGTGAGGACCAGCAAGACAATTCCTGCCTAGCACCTTCCTTGGAGGAGAGAGAGTGCAACGTTTCATTTTAGCATTTTGGCGCTCACGAGCGAGACAAACTGCTTTGGCTGTTTGCAAGGCTAGGAAAGAGCAGAGCCCGAGTCTTGCTGTTTATCTGCAATGACTGCCAGGGCAAGTGAGGACCAGCAAGACAATTCCTGCCTAGCACCTTCCTTGGAGGAGAGAGAGTGCAACGTTTCATTTTGCTTTTTGGAGTGCGAGAGTGAGAAAAAGCAGAGTGCCTGTTTGCAAGGCTAGGAAAGAGCAGAGCCCGAGTCTTGCTGTTTATCTGCAATGACTGCCAGGGCAAGTGAGGACCATCAAGACAATTCCTGCCTAGCACCTTCCTTGGAGGAGAGAGAGTGCAACGTTTCATTTTAGCATTTTGGCGCTCACGAGCGAGACAAACTTCTTTGGCTGTTTGCAAGGCTAGGAAAGAGAAGAGCCCGAGTCTTGCTGTTTATCTGCAATGACTGCCAGGGCAAGTGAGGACCAGCAAGACAATTCCTGCCTAGCACCTTCCTTGGAGGAGAGAGAGTGCAACGTTTCATTTTAGCATTTTGGCGCTCACGAGCGAGACAAACTGCTTTGGCTGTTTCAAAGGCTAGGAAAGAGCAGAGCCCGAGTCTTGCTGTTTATCTGCAATGACTGCCAGGGCAAGTGAGGACCAGCAAGACAATTCCTGCCTAGCACCTTCCTTGGAGGAGAGAGAGTGCAACGTTTCATTTTAGCATTTTGGCGCTCACGAGCGAGACAAACTGCTTTGGCTGTTTGCAAGGCTAGGAAAGAGCAGAGCCCGAGTCTTGCTGTTTATCTGCAATGACTGCCAGGGCAAGTGAGGACCAGCAAGACAATTCCTGCCTAGCACCTTCCTTGGAGGAGAGAGAGTGCAACGTTTCATTTTAGCATTTTGGCGCTCACGAGCGAGACAAACTGCTTTGGCTGTTTCAAAGGCTAGGAAAGAGCAGAGCCCGAGTCTTGCTCTTTATCTGCAATGACTGCCAGGGCAAGTGAGGACCAGCAAGACAATTCCTGCCTAGCACCTTCCTTGGAGGAGAGAGAGTGCAACGTTTCATTTTAGCATTTTGGCGCTCACGAGCGAGACAAACTGCTTTGGCTGTTTGCAAGGCTAGGAAAGAGCAGAGCCCGAGTCTTGCTGTTTATCTGCAATGACTGCCAGGGCAAGTGAGGACCAGCAAGACAATTCCTGCCTAGCACCTTCCTTGGAGGAGAGAGAGTGCAACGTTTCATTTTGCTTTTTGGAGTGCGAGAGTGAGAAAAAGCAGAGTGCCTGTTTGCAAGGCTAGGAAAGAGCAGAGCCCGAGTCTTGCTGTTTATCTGCAATGACTGCCAGGGCAAGTGAGGACCAGCAAGACAATTCCTGCCTAGCACCTTCCTTGGAGGAGAGAGAGTGCAACGTTTCATTTTAGCATTTTGGCGCTCACGAGCGAGACAAACTGCTTTGGCTGTTTGCAAGGCTAGGAAAGAGCAGAGCCCGAGTCTTGCTGTTTATCTGCAATGACTGCCAGGGCAAGTGAGGACCAGCAAGACAATTCCTGCCTAGCACCTTCCTTGGAGGAGAGAGAGTGCAACGTTTCATTTTAGCATTTTGGCGCTCACGAGCGAGACAAACTGCTTTGGCTGTTTCAAAGGCTAGGAAAGAGCAGAGCCCGAGTCTTGCTGTTTATCTGCAATGACTGCCAGGGCAAGTGAGGACCAGCAAGACAATTCCTGCCTAGCACCTTCCTTGGAGGAGAGAGAGTGCAACGTTTCATTTTAGCATTTTGGCGCTCACGAGCGAGACAAACTGCTTTGGCTGTTTGCAAGGCTAGGAAAGAGCAGAGCCCGAGTCTTGCTGTTTATCTGCAATGACTGCCAGGGCAAGTGAGGACCAGCAAGACAATTCCTGCCTAGCACCTTCCTTGGAGGAGAGAGAGTGCAACGTTTCATTTTGCTTTTTGGAGTGCGAGAGTGAGAAAAAGCAGAGTTCCTGTTTGCAAGGCTAGGAAAGAGCAGAGCCCGAGTCTTGCTGTTTATCTGCAATGACTGCCAGGGCAAGTGAGGACCTGCAAGACAATTCCTGCCTAGCACCTTCCTTGGAGGAGAGAGAGTGCAACGTTTCATTTTAGCATTTTGGCGCTCACGAGCGAGACAAACTGCTTTGGCTGTTTGCAAGGCTAGGAAAGAGCAGAGCCCGAGTCTTGCTGTTTATCTGCAATGACTGCCAGGGCAAGTGAGGACCAGCAAGACAATTCCTGCCTAGCACCTTCCTTGGAGGAGAGAGAGTGCAACGTTTCATTTTAGCATTTTGGCGCTCACGAGCGAGACAAACTGCTTTGGCTGTTTGCAAGGCTAGGAAAGAGCAGAGCCCGAGTCTTGCTGTTTATCTGCAATGACTGCCAGGGCAAGTGAGGACCAGCAAGACAATTCCTGCCTAGCACCTTCCTTGGAGGAGAGAGAGTGCAACGTTTCATTTTAGCATTTTGGCGCTCACGAGCGAGACAAACTGCTTTGGCTGTTTGCAAGGCTAGGAAAGAGCAGAGCCCGAGTCTTGCTGTTTATCTGCAATGACTGCCAGGGCAAGTGAGGACCAGCAAGACAATTCCTGCCTAGCACCTTCCTTGGAGGAGAGAGAGTGCAACGTTTCATTTTGCTTTTTGGAGTGCGAGAGTGAGAAAAAGCAGAGTTCCTGTTTGCAAGGCTAGGAAAGAGCAGAGCCCGAGTCTTGCTGTTTATCTGCAATGACTGCCAGGGCAAGTGAGGACCTGCAAGACAATTCCTGCCTAGCACCTTCCTTGGAGGAGAGAGAGTGCAACGTTTCATTTTAGCATTTTGGCGCTCACGAGCGAGACAAACTGCTTTGGCTGTTTGCAAGGCTAGGAAAGAGCAGAGCCCGAGTCTTGCTGTTTATCTGCAATGACTGCCAGGGCAAGTGAGGACCAGCAAGACAATTCCTGCCTAGCACCTTCCTTGGAGGAGAGAGAGTGCAACGTTTCATTTTGCTTTTTGGAGTGCGAGAGTGAGAAAAAGCAGAGTGCCTGTTTGCAAGGCTAGGAAAGAGCAGAGCCCGAGTCTTGCTGTTTATCTGCAATGACTGCCAGGGCAAGTGAGGACCAGCAAGACAATTCCTGCCTAGCACCTTCCTTGGAGGAGAGAGAGTGCAACGTTTCATTTTAGCATTTTGGCGCTCACGAGCGAGACAAACTGCTTTGGCTGTTTGCAAGGCTAGGAAAGAGCAGAGCCCGAGTCTTGCTGTTTATCTGCAATGACTGCCAGGGCAAGTGAGGACCAGCAAGACAATTCCTGCCTAGCACCTTCCTTGGAGGAGAGAGAGTGCAACGTTTCATTTTAGCATTTTGGCGCTCACGAGCGAGACAAACTGCTTTGGCTGTTTGCAAGGCTAGGAAAGAGCAGAGCCCGAGTCTTGCTGTTTATCTGCAATGACTGCCAGGGCAAGTGAGGACCAGCAAGACAATTCCTGCCTAGCACCTTCCTTGGAGGAGAGAGAGTGCAACGTTTCATTTTAGCATTTTGGCGCTCACGAGCGAGACAAACTGCTTTGGCTGTTTGCAAGGCTAGGAAAGAGCAGAGCCCGAGTCTTGCTGTTTATCTGCAATGACTGCCAGGGCAAGTGAGGACCAGCAAGACAATTCCTGCCTAGCACCTTCCTTGGAGGAGAGAGAGTGCAACGTTTCATTTTAGCATTTTGGCGCTCACGAGCGAGACAAACTGCTTTGGCTGTTTGCAAGGCTAGGAAAGAGCAGAGCCCGAGTCTTGCTGTTTATCTGCAATGACTGCCAGGGCAAGTGAGGACCAGCAAGACAATTCCTGCCTAGCACCTTCCTTGGAGGAGAGAGAGTGCAACGTTTCATTTTAGCATTTTGGCGCTCACGAGCGAGACAAACTGCTTTGGCTGTTTGCAAGGCTAGGAAAGAGCAGAGCCCGAGTCTTGCTGTTTATCTGCAATGACTGCCAGGGCAAGTGAGGACCAGCAAGACAATTCCTGCCTAGCACCTTCCTTGGAGGAGAGAGAGTGCAACGTTTCATTTTGCTTTTTGGAGTGCGAGAGTGAGAAAAAGCAGAGTGCCTGTTTGCAAGGCTAGGAAAGAGCAGAGCCCGAGTCTTACTGTTTATCTGCAATGACTGCCAGGGCAAGTGAGGACCAGCAAGACAATTCCTGCCTAGCACCTTCCTTGGAGGAGAGAGAGTGCAACGTTTCATTTTGCTTTTTGGAGTGCGAGAGTGAGAAAAAGCAGAGTGCCTGTTTGCAAGGCTAGGAAAGAGCAGAGCCCGAGTCTTGCTGTTTATCTGCAATGACTGCCAGGGCAAGTGAGGACCAGCAAGACAATTCCTGCCTAGCACCTTCCTTGGAGGAGAGAGAGTGCAACGTTTCATTTTAGCATTTTGGCGCTCACGAGCGAGACAAACTGCTTTGGCTGTTTCAAAGGCTAGGAAAGAGCAGAGCCCGAGTCTTGCTGTTTATCTGCAATGACTGCCAGGGCAAGTGAGGACCAGCAAGACAATTCCTGCCTAGCACCTTCCTTGGAGGAGAGAGAGTGCAACGTTTCATTTTAGCATTTTGGCGCTCACGAGCGAGACAAACTGCTTTGGCTGTTTGCAAGGCTAGGAAAGAGCAGAGCCCGAGTCTTGCTGTTTATCTGCAATGACTGCCAGGGCAAGTGAGGACCAGCAAGACAATTCCTGCCTAGCACCTTCCTTGGAGGAGAGAGAGTGCAACGTTTCATTTTAGCATTTTGGCGCTCACGAGCGAGACAAACTGCTTTGGCTGTTTGCAAGGCTAGGAAAGAGCAGAGCCCGAGTCTTGCTGTTTATCTGCAATGACTGCCAGGGCAAGTGAGGACCAGCAAGACAATTCCTGCCTAGCACCTTCCTTGGAGGAGAGAGAGTGCAACGTTTCATTTTGCTTTTTGGAGTGCGAGAGTGAGAAAAAGCAGAGTGCCTGTTTGCAAGGCTAGGAAAGAGCAGAGCCCGAGTCTTACTGTTTATCTGCAATGACTGCCAGGGCAAGTGAGGACCAGCAAGACAATTCCTGCCTAGCACCTTCCTTGGAGGAGAGAGAGTGCAACGTTTCATTTTAGCATTTTGGCGCTCACGAGCGAGACAAACTGCTTTGGCTGTTTGCAAGGCTAGGAAAGAGCAGAGCCCGAGTCTTGCTGTTTATCTGCAATGACTGCCAGGGCAAGTGAGGACCAGCAAGACAATTCCTGCCTAGCACCTTCCTTGGAGGAGAGAGAGTGCAACGTTTCATTTTAGCATTTTGGCGCTCACGAGCGAGACAAACTGCTTTGGCTGTTTGCAAGGCTAGGAAAGAGCAGAGCCCCTGTCTTGCTGTTTATCTGCAATGACTGCCAGGGCAAGTGAGGACCAGCAAGACAATTCCTGCCTAGCACCTTCCTTGGAGGAGAGAGAGTGCAACGTTTCATTTTAGCATTTTGGCGCTCACGAGCGAGACAAACTGCTTTGGCTGTTTGCAAGGCTAGGAAAGAGCAGAGCCCGAGTCTTGCTGTTTATCTGCAATGACTGCCAGGGCAAGTGAGGACCAGCAAGACAATTCCTGCCTAGCACCTTCCTTGGAGGAGAGAGAGTGCAACGTTTCATTTTGCTTTTTGGAGTGCGAGAGTGAGAAAAAGCAGAGTTCCTGTTTGCAAGGCTAGGAAAGAGCAGAGCCCGAGTCTTGCTGTTTATCTGCAATGACTGCCAGGGCAAGTGAGGACCTGCAAGACAATTCCTGCCTAGCACCTTCCTTGGAGGAGAGAGAGTGCAACGTTTCATTTTAGCATTTTGGCGCTCACGAGGGAGACAAACTGCTTTGCCTGTTTGCAAGGCTAGGTAAGAGCAGAGCCCGAGTCTTGCTGTTTATCTGCAATGACTGCCAGGGCAAGTGAGGACCAGCAAGACAATTCCTGCCTAGCACCTTCCTTGGAGGAGAGAGAGTGCAACGTTTCATTTTAGCATTTTGGCGCTCACGAGCGAGACAAACTGCTTTGGCTGTTTCAAAGGCTAGGAAAGAGCAGAGCCCGAGTCTTGCTGTTTATCTGCAATGACTGCCAGGGCAAGTGAGGACCAGCAAGACAATTCCTGCCTAGCACCTTCCTTGGAGGAGAGAGAGTGCAACGTTTCATTTTGCTTTTTGGAGTGCGAGAGTGAGAAAAAGCAGAGTTCCTGTTTGCAAGGCTAGGAAAGAGCAGAGCCCGAGTCTTGCTGTTTATCTGCAATGACTGCCAGGGCAAGTGAGGACCAGCAAGACAATTCCTGCCTAGCACCTTCCTTGGAGGAGAGAGAGTGCAACGTTTCATTTTAGCATTTTGGCGCTCACGAGCGAGACAAACTGCTTTGGCTGTTTGCAAGGCTAGGAAAGAGCAGAGCCCGAGTCTTGCTGTTTATCTGCAATGACTGCCAGGGCAAGTGAGGACCAGCAAGACAATTCCTGCCTAGCACCTTCCTTGGAGGAGAGAGAGTGCAACGTTTCATTTTGCTTTTTGGAGTGCGAGAGTGAGAAAAAGCAGAGTGCCTGTTTGCAAGGCTAGGAAAGAGCAGAGCCCGAGTCTTGCTGTTTATCTGCAATGACTGCCAGGGCAAGTGAGGACCAGCAAGACAATTCCTGCCTAGCACCTTCCTTGGAGGAGAGAGAGTGCAACGTTTCATTTTAGCATTTTGGCGCTCACGAGCGAGACAAACTGCTTTGGCTGTTTGCAAGGCTAGGAAAGAGCAGAGCCCGAGTCTTGCTGTTTATCTGCAATGACTGCCAGGGCAAGTGAGGACCAGCAAGACAATTCCTGCCTAGCACCTTCCTTGGAGGAGAGAGAGTGCAACGTTTCATTTTAGCATTTTGGCGCTCACGAGCGAGACAAACTGCTTTGGCTGTTTCAAAGGCTAGGAAAGAGCAGAGCCCGAGTCTTGCTGTTTATCTGCAATGACTGCCAGGGCAAGTGAGGACCAGCAAGACAATTCCTGCCTAGCACCTTCCTTGGAGGAGAGAGAGGGCAACGTTTCATTTTAGCATTTTGGCGCTCACGAGCGAGACAAACTGCTTTGGCTGTTTGCAAGGCTAGGAAAGAGCAGAGCCCGAGTCTTGCTGTTTATCTGCAATGACTGCCAGGGCAAGTGAGGACCAGCAAGACAATTCCTGCCTAGCACCTTCCTTGGAGGAGAGAGAGTGCAACGTTTCATTTTGCTTTTTGGAGTGCGAGAGTGAGAAAAAGCAGAGTTCCTGTTTGCAAGGCTAGGAAAGAGCAGAGCCCGAGTCTTGCTGTTTATCTGCAATGACTGCCAGGGCAAGTGAGGACCTGCAAGACAATTCCTGCCTAGCACCTTCCTTGGAGGAGAGAGAGTGCAACGTTTCATTTTAGCATTTTGGCGCTCACGAGGGAGACAAACTGCTTTGCCTGTTTGCAAGGCTAGGTAAGAGCAGAGCCCGAGTCTTGCTGTTTATCTGCAATGACTGCCAGGGCAAGTGAGGACCAGCAAGACAATTCCTGCCTAGCACCTTCCTTGGAGGAGAGAGAGTGCAACGTTTCATTTTAGCATTTTGGCGCTGACGAGCGAGACAAACTGCTTTGGCTGTTTGCAAGGCTAGGAAAGAGCAGAGCCCGAGTCTTGCTGTTTATCTGCAATGACTGCCAGGGCAAGTGAGGACCAGCAAGACAATTCCTGCCTAGCACCTTCCTTGGAGGAGAGAGAGTGCAACGTTTCATTTTAGCATTTTGGCGCTCACGAGCGAGACAAACTGCTTTGGCTGTTTGCAAGGCTAGGAAAGAGCAGAGCCCCTGTCTTGCTGTTTATCTGCAATGACTGCCAGGGCAAGTGAGGACCAGCAAGACAATTCCTGCCTAGCACCTTCCTTGGAGGAGAGAGAGTGCAACGTTTCATTTTAGCATTTTGGCGCTCACGAGCGAGACAAACTGCTTTGGCTGTTTGCAAGGCTAGGAAAGAGCAGAGCCCGAGTCTTGCTGTTTATCTGCAATGACTGCCAGGGCAAGTGAGGACCAGCAAGACAATTCCTGCCTAGCACCTTCCTTGGAGGAGAGAGAGTGCAACGTTTCATTTTAGCATTTTGGCGCTCACGAGCGAGACAAACTGCTTTGGCTGTTTCAAAGGCTAGGAAAGAGCAGAGCCCGAGTCTTGCTGTTTATCTGCAATGACTGCCAGGGCAAGTGAGGACCAGCAAGACAATTCCTGCCTAGCACCTTCCTTGGAGGAGAGAGAGTGCAACGTTTCATTTTAGCATTTTGGCGCTCACGAGCGAGACAAACTGCTTTGGCTGTTTGCAAGGCTAGGAAAGAGCAGAGCCCGAGTCTTGCTGTTTATCTGCAATGACTGCCAGGGCAAGTGAGGACCAGCAAGACAATTCCTGCCTAGCACCTTCCTTGGAGGAGAGAGAGTGCAACGTTTCATTTTGCTTTTTGGAGTGCGAGAGTGAGAAAAAGCAGAGTTCCTGTTTGCAAGGCTAGGAAAGAGCAGAGCCCCAGTCTTGCTGTTTATCTGCAATGACTGCCAGGGCAAGTGAGGACCTGCAAGACAATTCCTGCCTAGCACCTTCCTTGGAGGAGAGAGAGTGCAACGTTTCATTTTAGCATTTTGGCGCTCACGAGGGAGACAAACTGCTTTGCCTGTTTGCAAGGCTAGGTAAGAGCAGAGCCCGAGTCTTGCTGTTTATCTGCAATGACTGCCAGGGCAAGTGAGGACCAGCAAGACAATTCCTGCCTAGCACCTTCCTTGGAGGAGAGAGAGTGCAACGTTTCATTTTAGCATTTTGGCGCTGACGAGCGAGACAAACTGCTTTGGCTGTTTCAAAGGCTAGGAAAGAGCAGAGCCCGAGTCTTGCTGTTTATCTGCAATGACTGCCAGGGCAAGTGAGGACCAGCAAGACAATTCCTGCCTAGCACCTTCCTTGGAGGAGAGAGAGTGCAACGTTTCATTTTAGCATTTTGGCGCTCACGAGCGAGACAAACTGCTTTGGCTGTTTGCAAGGCTAGGAAAGAGCAGAGCCCCTGTCTTGCTGTTTATCTGCAATGACTGCCAGGGCAAGTGAGGACCAGCAAGACAATTCCTGCCTAGCACCTTCCTTGGAGGAGAGAGAGTGCAACGTTTCATTTTAGCATTTTGGCGCTCACGAGCGAGACAAACTGCTTTGGCTGTTTGCAAGGCTAGGAAAGAGCAGAGCCCGAGTCTTGCTGTTTATCTGCAATGACTGCCAGGGCAAGTGAGGACCAGCAAGACAATTCCTGCCTAGCACCTTCCTTGGAGGAGAGAGAGTGCAACGTTTCATTTTAGCATTTTGGCGCTCACGAGCGAGACAAACTGCTTTGGCTGTTTGCAAGGCTAGGAAAGAGCAGAGCCCGAGTCTTGCTGTTTATCTGCAATGACTGCCAGGGCAAGTGAGGACCAGCAAGACAATTCCTGCCTAGCACCTTCCTTGGAGGAGAGAGAGTGCAACGTTTCATTTTAGCATTTTGGCGCTCACGAGCGAGACAAACTGCTTTGGCTGTTTGCAAGGCTAGGAAAGAGCAGAGCCCGAGTCTTGCTGTTTATCTGCAATGACTGCCAGGGCAAGTGAGGACCAGCAAGACAATTCCTGCCTAGCACCTTCCTTGGAGGAGAGAGAGTGCAACGTTTCATTTTAGCATTTTGGCGCTCACGAGGGAGACAAACTGCTTTGCCTGTTTGCAAGGCTAGGAAAGAGCAGAGCCCGAGTCTTGCTGTTTATCTGCAATGACTGCCAGGGCAAGTGAGGACCAGCAAGACAATTCCTGCCTAGCACCTTCCTTGGAGGAGAGAGAGTGCAACGTTTCATTTTGCTTTTTGGAGTGCGAGAGTGAGAAAAAGCAGAGTTCCTGTTTGCAAGGCTAGGAAAGAGCAGAGCCCGAGTCTTGCTGTTTATCTGCAATGACTGCCAGGGCAAGTGAGGACCTGCAAGACAATTCCTGCCTAGCACCTTCCTTGGAGGAGAGAGAGTGCAACGTTTCATTTTAGCATTTTGGCGCTCACGAGCGAGACAAACTGCTTTGGCTGTTTGCAAGGCTAGGAAAGAGCAGAGCCCGAGTCTTGCTGTTTATCTGCAATGACTGCCAGGGCAAGTGAGGACCAGCAAGACAATTCCTGCCTAGCACCTTCCTTGGAGGAGAGAGAGTGCAACGTTTCATTTTGCTTTTTGGAGTGCGAGAGTGAGAAAAAGCAGAGTGCCTGTTTGCAAGGCTAGGAAAGAGCAGAGCCCGAGTCTTGCTGTTTATCTGCAATGACTGCCAGGGCAAGTGAGGACCAGCAAGACAATTCCTGCCTAGCACCTTCCTTGGAGGAGAGAGAGTGCAACGTTTCATTTTAGCATTTTGGCGCTCACGAGCGAGACAAACTGCTTTGGCTGTTTGCAAGGCTAGGAAAGAGCAGAGCCCGAGTCTTGCTGTTTATCTGCAATGACTGCCAGGGCAAGTGAGGACCAGCAAGACAATTCCTGCCTAGCACCTTCCTTGGAGGAGAGAGAGTGCAACGTTTCATTTTAGCATTTTGGCGCTCACGAGCGAGACAAACTGCTTTGGCTGTTTGCAAGGCTAGGAAAGAGCAGAGCCCGAGTCTTGCTGTTTATCTGCAATGACTGCCAGGGCAAGTGAGGACCAGCAAGACAATTCCTGCCTAGCACCTTCCTTGGAGGAGAGAGAGTGCAACGTTTCATTTTAGCATTTTGGCGCTCACGAGCGAGACAAACTTCTTTGGCTTTTTGCAAGGGTAGGAAAGAGCAGAGCCCGAGTCTTGCTGTTTATCTGCAATGACTGCCAGGGCAAGTGAGGACCAGCAAGACAATTCCTGCCTAGCACCTTCCTTGGAGGAGAGAGAGTGCAACGTTTCATTTTAGCATTTTGGCGCTCACGAGCGAGACAAACTGCTTTGGCTGTTTCAAAGGCTAGGAAAGAGCAGAGCCCGAGTCTTGCTGTTTATCTGCAATGACTGCCAGGGCAAGTGAGGACCAGCAAGACAATTCCTGCCTAGCACCTTCCTTGGAGGAGAGAGAGTGCAACGTTTCATTTTAGCATTTTGGCGCTCACGAGCGAGACAAACTGCTTTGGCTGTTTGCAAGGCTAGGAAAGAGCAGAGCCCGAGTCTTGCTGTTTATCTGCAATGACTGCCAGGGCAAGTGAGGACCAGCAAGACAATTCCTGCCTAGCACCTTCCTTGGAGGAGAGAGAGTGCAACGTTTCATTTTGCTTTTTGGAGTGCGAGAGTGAGAAAAAGCAGAGTTCCTGTTTGCAAGGCTAGGAAAGAGCAGAGCCCGAGTCTTGCTGTTTATCTGCAATGACTGCCAGGGCAAGTGAGGACCAGCAAGACAATTCCTGCCTAGCACCTTCCTTGGAGGAGAGAGAGTGCAACGTTTCATTTTAGCATTTTGGCGCTCACGAGCGAGACAAACTGCTTTGGCTGTTTGCAAGGCTAGGAAAGAGCAGAGCCCGAGTCTTGCTGTTTATCTGCAATGACTGCCAGGGCAAGTGAGGACCAGCAAGACAATTCCTGCCTAGCACCTTCCTTGGAGGAGAGAGATTGCAACGTTTCATTTTAGCATTTTGGCGCTCACGAGCGAGACAAACTGCTTTGGATGTTTGCAAGGCTAGGAAAGAGCAGAGCCCGAGTCTTGCTGTTTATCTGCAATGACTGCCAGGGCAAGTGAGGACCAGCAAGACAATTCCTGCCTAGCACCTTCCTTGGAGGAGAGAGAGTGCAACGTTTCATTTTGCTTTTTGGAGTGCGAGAGTGAGAAAAAGCAGAGTTCCTGTTTGCAAGGCTAGGAAAGAGCAGAGCCCGAGTCTTGCTGTTTATCTGCAATGACTGCCAGGGCAAGTGAGGACCTGCAAGACAATTCCTGCCTAGCACCTTCCTTGGAGGAGAGAGAGTGCAACGTTTCATTTTAGCATTTTGGCGCTCACGAGCGAGACAAACTGCTTTGGCTGTTTGCAAGGCTAGGAAAGAGCAGAGCCCGAGTCTTGCTGTTTATCTGCAATGACTGCCAGGGCAAGTGAGGACCAGCAAGACAATTCCTGCCTAGCACCTTCCTTGGAGGAGAGAGAGTGCAACGTTTCATTTTGCTTTTTGGAGTGCGAGAGTGAGAAAAAGCAGAGTGCCTGTTTGCAAGGCTAGGAAAGAGCAGAGCCCGAGTCTTGCTGTTTATCTGCAATGACTGCCAGGGCAAGTGAGGACCAGCAAGACAATTCCTGCCTAGCACCTTCCTTGGAGGAGAGAGAGTGCAACGTTTCATTTTAGCATTTTGGCGCTCACGAGCGAGACAAACTGCTTTGGCTGTTTGCAAGGCTAGGAAAGAGCAGAGCCCGAGTCTTGCTGTTTATCTGCAATGACTGCCAGGGCAAGTGAGGACCAGCAAGACAATTCCTGCCTAGCACCTTCCTTGGAGGAGAGAGAGTGCAACGTTTCATTTTAGCATTTTGGCGCTCACGAGCGAGACAAACTGCTTTGGCTGTTTGCAAGGCTAGGAAAGAGCAGAGCCCGAGTCTTGCTGTTTATCTGCAATGACTGCCAGGGCAAGTGAGGACCAGCAAGACAATTCCTGCCTAGCACCTTCCTTGGAGGAGAGAGAGTGCAACGTTTCATTTTAGCATTTTGGCGCTCACGAGCGAGACAAACTTCTTTGGCTTTTTGCAAGGGTAGGAAAGAGCAGAGCCCGAGTCTTGCTGTTTATCTGCAATGACTGCCAGGGCAAGTGAGGACCAGCAAGACAATTCCTGCCTAGCACCTTCCTTGGAGGAGAGAGAGTGCAACGTTTCATTTTGCTTTTTGGAGTGCGAGAGTGAGAAAAAGCAGAGTGCCTGTTTGCAAGGCTAGGAAAGAGCAGAGCCCGAGTCTTGCTGTTTATCTGCAATGACTGCCAGGGCAAGTGAGGACCAGCAAGACAATTCCTGCCTAGCACCTTCCTTGGAGGAGAGAGAGGGCAACGTTTCATTTTAGCATTTTGGCGCTCACGAGCGAGACAAACTGCTTTGGCTGTTTGCAAGGCTAGGAAAGAGCAGAGCCCGAGTCTTGCTGTTTATCTGCAATGACTGCCAGGGCAAGTGAGGACCAGCAAGACAATTCCTGCCTAGCACCTTCCTTGGAGGAGAGAGAGTGCAACGTTTCATTTTAGCATTTTGGCGCTCACGAGCGAGACAAACTGCTTTGGCTGTTTCAAAGGCTAGGAAAGAGCAGAGCCCGAGTCTTGCTGTTTATCTGCAATGACTGCCAGGGCAAGTGAGGACCAGCAAGACAATTCCTGCCTAGCACCTTCCTTGGAGGAGAGAGAGTGCAACGTTTCATTTTAGCATTTTGGCGCTCACGAGCGAGACAAACTGCTTTGGCTGTTTGCAAGGCTAGGAAAGAGCAGAGCCCGAGTCTTGCTGTTTATCTGCAATGACTGCCAGGGCAAGTGAGGACCAGCAAGACAATTCCTGCCTAGCACCTTCCTTGGAGGAGAGAGAGTGCAACGTTTCATTTTAGCATTTTGGCGCTCACGAGCGAGACAAACTGCTTTGGCTGTTTGCAAGGCTAGGAAAGAGCAGAGCCCGAGTCTTGCTGTTTATCTGCAATGACTGCCAGGGCAAGTGAGGACCAGCAAGACAATTCCTGCCTAGCACCTTCCTTGGAGGAGAGAGAGTGCAACGTTTCATTTTAGCATTTTGGCGCTCACGAGCGAGACAAACTGCTTTGGCTGTTTGCAAGGCTAGGAAAGAGCAGAGCCCCAGTCTTGCTGTTTATCTGCAATGACTGCCAGGGCAAGTGAGGACCAGCAAGACAATTCCTGCCTAGCACCTTCCTTGGAGGAGAGAGAGTGCAACGTTTCATTTTAGCATTTTGGCGCTCACGAGCGAGACAAACTGCTTTGGCTGTTTCAAAGGCTAGGAAAGAGCAGAGCCCGAGTCTTGCTGTTTATCTGCAATGACTGCCAGGGCAAGTGAGGACCAGCAAGACAATTCCTGCCTAGCACCTTCCTTGGAGGAGAGAGAGTGCAACGTTTCATTTTGCTTTTTGGAGTGCGAGAGTGAGAAAAAGCAGAGTGCCTGTTTGCAAGGCTAGGAAAGAGCAGAGCCCGAGTCTTGCTGTTTATCTGCAATGACTGCCAGGGCAAGTGAGGACCAGCAAGACAATTCCTGCCTAGCACCTTCTTGGAGGAGAGAGAGTGCAACGTTTCATTTTAGCATTTTGGCGCTCACGAGCGAGACAAACTGCTTTGGCTGTTTGCAAGGCTAGGAAAGAGCAGAGCCCGAGTCTTGCTGTTTATCTGCAATGACTGCCAGGGCAAGTGAGGACCAGCAAGACAATTCCTGCCTAGCACCTTCCTTGGAGGAGAGAGAGGGCAACGTTTCATTTTAGCATTTTGGCGCTCACGAGCGAGACAAACTGCTTTGGCTGTTTCAAAGGCTAGGAAAGAGCAGAGCCCGAGTCTTGCTGTTTATCTGCAATGACTGCCAGGGCAAGTGAGGACCAGCAAGACAATTCCTGCCTAGCACCTTCCTTGGAGGAGAGAGAGTGCAACGTTTCATTTTAGCATTTTGGCGCTCACGAGCGAGACAAACTGCTTTGGCTGTTTGCAAGGCTAGGAAAGAGCAGAGCCCGAGTCTTGCTGTTTATCTGCAATGACTGCCAGGGCAAGTGAGGACCAGCAAGACAATTCCTGCCTAGCACCTTCCTTGGAGGAGAGAGAGTGCAACGTTTCATTTTGCTTTTTGGAGTGCGAGAGTGAGAAAAAGCAGAGTTCCTGTTTGCAAGGCTAGGAAAGAGCAGAGCCCGAGTCTTGCTGTTTATCTGCAATGACTGCCAGGGCAAGTGAGGACCTGCAAGACAATTCCTGCCTAGCACCTTCCTTGGAGGAGAGAGAGTGCAACGTTTCATTTTAGCATTTTAGCGCTCACGAGCGAGACAAACTGCTTTGGCTGTTTGCATGGCTAGGAAAGAGCAGAGCCCGAGTCTTGCTGTTTATCTGCAATGACTGCCAGGGCAAGTGAGGACCAGCAAGACAATTCCTGCCTAGCACCTTCCTTGGAGGAGAGAGAGTGCAACGTTTCATTTTGCTTTTTGGAGTGCGAGAGTGAGAAAAAGCAGAGTGCCTGTTTGCAAGGCTAGGAAAGAGCAGAGCCCGAGTCTTGCTGTTTATCTGCAATGACTGCCAGGGCAAGTGAGGACCAGCAAGACAATTCCTGCCTAGCACCTTCCTTGGAGGAGAGAGAGTGCAACGTTTCATTTTAGCATTTTGGCGCTCACGAGCGAGACAAACTGCTTTGGCTGTTTGCAAGGCTAGGAAAGAGCAGAGCCCGAGTCTTGCTGTTTATCTGCAATGACTGCCAGGGCAAGTGAGGACCAGCAAGACAATTCCTGCCTAGCACCTTCCTTGGAGGAGAGAGAGTGCAACGTTTCATTTTAGCATTTTGGCGCTCACGAGCGAGACAAACTGCTTTGGCTGTTTGCAAGGCTAGGAAAGAGCAGAGCCCGAGTCTTGCTGTTTATCTGCAATGACTGCCAGGGCAAGTGAGGACCAGCAAGACAATTCCTGCCTAGCACCTTCCTTGGAGGAGAGAGAGTGCAACGTTTCATTTTGCTTTTTGGAGTGCGAGAGTGAGAAAAAGCAGAGTTCCTGTTTGCAAGGGTAGGAAAGAGCAGAGCCCGAGTCTTGCTGTTTATCTGCAATGACTGCCAGGGCAAGTGAGGACCTGCAAGACAATTCCTGCCTAGCACCTTCCTTGGAGGAGAGAGAGTGCAACGTTTCATTTTAGCATTTTGGCGCTCACGAGGGAGACAAACTGCTTTGCCTGTTTGCAAGGCTAGGTAAGAGCAGAGCCCGAGTCTTGCTGTTTATCTGCAATGACTGCCAGGGCAAGTGAGGACCAGCAAGACAATTCCTGCCTAGCACCTTCCTTGGAGGAGAGAGAGTGCAACGTTTCATTTTAGCATTTTGGCGCTCACGAGCGAGACAAACTGCTTTGGCTGTTTCAAAGGCTAGGAAAGAGCAGAGCCCGAGTCTTGCTGTTTATCTGCAATGACTGCCAGGGCAAGTGAGGACCAGCAAGACAATTCCTGCCTAGCACCTTCCTTGGAGGAGAGAGAGTGCAACGTTTCATTTTAGCATTTTGGCGCTCACGAGCGAGACAAACTGCTTTGGCTGTTTGCAAGGCTAGGAAAGAGCAGAGCCCGAGTCTTGCTGTTTATCTGCAATGACTGCCAGGGCAAGTGAGGACCAGCAAGACAATTCCTGCCTAGCACCTTCCTTGGAGGAGAGAGAGTGCAACGTTTCATTTTAGCATTTTGGCGCTCACGAGCGAGACAAACTGCTTTGGCTGTTTGCAAGGCTAGGAAAGAGCAGAGCCCGAGTCTTGCTGTTTATCTGCAATGACTGCCAGGGCAAGTGAGGACCAGCAAGACAATTCCTGCCTAGCACCTTCCTTGGAGGAGAGAGAGTGCAACGTTTCATTTTAGCATTTTGGCGCTCACGAGCGAGACAAACTGCTTTGGCTGTTTGCAAGGCTAGGAAAGAGCAGAGCCCCAGTCTTGCTGTTTATCTGCAATGACTGCCAGGGCAAGTGAGGACCAGCAAGACAATTCCTGCCTAGCACCTTCCTTGGAGGAGAGAGAGTGCAACGTTTCATTTTAGCATTTTGGCGCTCACGAGCGAGACAAACTGCTTTGGCTGTTTCAAAGGCTAGGAAAGAGCAGAGCCCGAGTCTTGCTGTTTATCTGCAATGACTGCCAGGGCAAGTGAGGACCAGCAAGACAATTCCTGCCTAGCACCTTCCTTGGAGGAGAGAGAGTGCAACGTTTCATTTTGCTTTTTGGAGTGCGAGAGTGAGAAAAAGCAGAGTGCCTGTTTGCAAGGCTAGGAAAGAGCAGAGCCCGAGTCTTGCTGTTTATCTGCAATGACTGCCAGGGCAAGTGAGGACCAGCAAGACAATTCCTGCCTAGCACCTTCTTGGAGGAGAGAGAGTGCAACGTTTCATTTTAGCATTTTGGCGCTCAGGAGCGAGACAAACTGCTTTGGCTGTTTGCAAGGCTAGGAAAGAGCAGAGCCCGAGTCTTGCTGTTTATCTGCAATGACTGCCAGGGCAAGTGAGGACCAGCAAGACAATTCCTGCCTAGCACCTTCCTTGGAGGAGAGAGAGGGCAACGTTTCATTTTAGCATTTTGGCGCTCACGAGCGAGACAAACTGCTTTGGCTGTTTCAAAGGCTAGGAAAGAGCAGAGCCCGAGTCTTGCTGTTTATCTGCAATGACTGCCAGGGCAAGTGAGGACCAGCAAGACAATTCCTGCCTAGCACCTTCCTTGGAGGAGAGAGAGTGCAACGTTTCATTTTAGCATTTTGGCGCTCACGAGCGAGACAAACTGCTTTGGCTGTTTGCAAGGCTAGGAAAGAGCAGAGCCCGAGTCTTGCTGTTTATCTGCAATGACTGCCAGGGCAAGTGAGGACCAGCAAGACAATTCCTGCCTAGCACCTTCCTTGGAGGAGAGAGAGTGCAACGTTTCATTTTGCTTTTTGGAGTGCGAGAGTGAGAAAAAGCAGAGTTCCTGTTTGCAAGGCTAGGAAAGAGCAGAGCCCGAGTCTTGCTGTTTATCTGCAATGACTGCCAGGGCAAGTGAGGACCTGCAAGACAATTCCTGCCTAGCACCTTCCTTGGAGGAGAGAGAGTGCAACGTTTCATTTTAGCATTTTAGCGCTCACGAGCGAGACAAACTGCTTTGGCTGTTTGCATGGCTAGGAAAGAGCAGAGCCCGAGTCTTGCTGTTTATCTGCAATGACTGCCAGGGCAAGTGAGGACCAGCAAGACAATTCCTGCCTAGCACCTTCCTTGGAGGAGAGAGAGTGCAACGTTTCATTTTGCTTTTTGGAGTGCGAGAGTGAGAAAAAGCAGAGTGCCTGTTTGCAAGGCTAGGAAAGAGCAGAGCCCGAGTCTTGCTGTTTATCTGCAATGACTGCCAGGGCAAGTGAGGACCAGCAAGACAATTCCTGCCTAGCACCTTCCTTGGAGGAGAGAGAGTGCAACGTTTCATTTTAGCATTTTGGCGCTCACGAGCGAGACAAACTGCTTTGGCTGTTTGCAAGGCTAGGAAAGAGCAGAGCCCGAGTCTTGCTGTTTATCTGCAATGACTGCCAGGGCAAGTGAGGACCAGCAAGACAATTCCTGCCTAGCACCTTCCTTGGAGGAGAGAGAGGGCAACGTTTCATTTTAGCATTTTGGCGCTCACGAGCGAGACAAACTGCTTTGGCTGTTTGCAAGGCTAGGAAAGAGCAGAGCCCGAGTCTTGCTGTTTATCTGCAATGACTGCCAGGGCAAGTGAGGACCAGCAAGACAATTCCTGCCTAGCACCTTCCTTGGAGGAGAGAGAGTGCAACGTTTCATTTTAGCATTTTGGCGCTCACGAGCGAGACAAACTTCTTTGGCTTTTTGCAAGGGTAGGAAAGAGCAGAGCCCGAGTCTTGCTGTTTATCTGCAATGACTGCCAGGGCAAGTGAGGACCAGCAAGACAATTCCTGCCTAGCACCTTCCTTGGAGGAGAGAGAGTGCAACGTTTCATTTTAGCATTTTGGCGCTCACGAGCGAGACAAACTGCTTTGGCTGTTTGCAAGGCTAGGAAAGAGCAGAGCCCGAGTCTTGCTGTTTATCTGCAATGACTGCCAGGGCAAGTGAGGACCAGCAAGACAATTCCTGCCTAGCACCTTCCTTGGAGGAGAGAGAGTGCAACGTTTCATTTTAGCATTTTGGCGCTCACGAGCGAGACAAACTGCTTTGGCTGTTTGCAAGGCTAGGAAAGAGCAGAGCCCCAGTCTTGCTGTTTATCTGCAATGACTGCCAGGGCAAGTGAGGACCAGCAAGACAATTCCTGCCTAGCACCTTCCTTGGAGGAGAGAGAGTGCAACGTTTCATTTTAGCATTTTGGCGCTCACGAGCGAGACAAACTGCTTTGGCTGTTTGCAAGGCTAGGAAAGAGCAGAGCCCGAGTCTTGCTGTTTATCTGCAATGACTGCCAGGGCAAGTGAGGAGCAGCAACACAATTCCTGCCTAGCACCTTCCTTGGAGGAGAGAGAGTGCAACGTTTCATTTTAGCATTTTGGCGCTCACGAGGGAGAAAAACTGCTTTGGCTGTTTGCAAGGCTAGGAAAGAGCAGAGCCAGAGTCTTGCTGTTTATCTGCAATGACTGCCAGGGCAAGTGAGGACCAGCAAGACAATTCCTGCCTAGCACCTTCCTTGGAGGAGAGAGAGTGCAACGTTTCATTTTGCTTCTTGGAGTGCGAGAGTGAGAAAAAGCAGAGTGCCTGTTTGCAAGGCTAGGAAAGAGCAGAGCCCGAGTCTTGCTGTTTATCTGCAAAGACTGCCAGGGCAAGTGAGGACCAGGAAGATAATTCCTGCCTAGCACCTTCCTTGGAGGAGAGAGAGTGCAACGTTTCATTTTAGCATTTTGGCGCTCACGAGCGAGACAAACTGCTTTGGCTGTTTGCAAGGCTAGGAAAGAGCAGAGCCCGAGTCTTGCTGTTTATCTGCAATGACTGCCAGGGCAAGTGAGGACCAGCAAGACAATTCCTGCCTAGCACCTTCCTTGGAGGAGAGAGAGTGCAACGTTTCATTTTAGCATTTTGGCGCTCACGAGCGAGACAAACTGCTTTGGCTGTTTGCAAGGCTAGGAAAGAGCAGAGCCCGAGTCTTGCTGTTTATCTGCAATGACTGCCAGGGCAAGTGAGGACCAGCAAGACAATTCCTGCCTAGCACCTTCCTTGGAGGAGAGAGAGTGCAACGTTTCATTTTGCTTTTTGGAGTGCGAGAGTGAGAAAAAGCAGAGTGCCTGTTTGCAAGGCTAGGAAAGAGCAGAGCCCGAGTCTTGCTGTTTATCTGCAATGACTGCCAGGGCAAGTGAGGACCAGCAAGACAATTCCTGCCTAGCACCTTCCTTGGAGGAGAGAGAGTGCAACGTTTCATTTTAGCATTTTGGCGCTCACGAGCGAGACAAACTGCTTTGGCTGTTTGCAAGGCTAGGAAAGAGCAGAGCCCGAGTCTTGCTGTTTATCTGCAATGACTGCCAGGGCAAGTGAGGACCAGCAAGACAATTCCTGCCTAGCACCTTCCTTGGAGGAGAGAGAGTGCAACGTTTCATTTTGCTTTTTGGAGTGCGAGAGTGAGAAAAAGCAGAGTTCCTGTTTGCAAGGCTAGGAAAGAGCAGAGCCCGAGTCTTGCTGTTTATCTGCAATGACTGCCAGGGCAAGTGAGGACCTGCAAGACAATTCCTGCCTAGCACCTTCCTTGGAGGAGAGAGAGTGCAACGTTTCATTTTAGCATTTTAGCGCTCACGAGCGAGACAAACTGCTTTGGCTGTTTGCAAGGCTAGGAAAGAGCAGAGCCCGAGTCTTGCTGTTTATCTGCAATGACTGCCAGGGCAAGTGAGGACCAGCAAGACAATTCCTGCCTAGCACCTTCCTTGGAGGAGAGAGAGTGCAACGTTTCATTTTAGCATTTTGGCGCTCACGAGCGAGACAAACTGCTTTGGCTGTTTGCAAGGCTAGGAAAGAGCAGAGCCCGAGTCTTGCTGTTTATCTGCAATGACTGCCAGGGCAAGTGAGGACCAGCAAGACAATTCCTGCCTAGCACCTTCCTTGGAGGAGAGAGAGGGCAACGTTTCATTTTAGCATTTTGGCGCTCACGAGCGAGACAAACTGCTTTGGCTGTTTGCAAGGCTAGGAAAGAGCAGAGCCCGAGTCTTGCTGTTTATCTGCAATGACTGCCAGGGCAAGTGAGGACCAGCAAGACAATTCCTGCCTAGCACCTTCCTTGGAGGAGAGAGAGTGCAACGTTTCATTTTAGCATTTTGGCGCTCACGAGCGAGACAAACTTCTTTGGCTTTTTGCAAGGGTAGGAAAGAGCAGAGCCCGAGTCTTGCTGTTTATCTGCAATGACTGCCAGGGCAAGTGAGGACCAGCAAGACAATTCCTGCCTAGCACCTTCCTTGGAGGAGAGAGAGTGCAACGTTTCATTTTAGCATTTTGGCGCTCACGAGCGAGACAAACTGCTTTGGCTGTTTGCAAGGCTAGGAAAGAGCAGAGCCCGAGTCTTGCTGTTTATCTGCAATGACTGCCAGGGCAAGTGAGGACCAGCAAGACAATTCCTGCCTAGCACCTTCCTTGGAGGAGAGAGAGTGCAACGTTTCATTTTAGCATTTTGGCGCTCACGAGCGAGACAAACTGCTTTGGCTGTTTGCAAGGCTAGGAAAGAGCAGAGCCCCAGTCTTGCTGTTTATCTGCAATGACTGCCAGGGCAAGTGAGGACCAGCAAGACAATTCCTGCCTAGCACCTTCCTTGGAGGAGAGAGAGTGCAACGTTTCATTTTAGCATTTTGGCGCTCACGAGGGAGACAAACTGCTTTGGCTGTTTGCAAGGCTAGGAAAGAGCAGAGCCCGAGTCTTGCTGTTTATCTGCAATGACTGCCAGGGCAAGTGAGGACCAGCAAGACAATTCCTGCCTAGCACCTTCCTTGGAGGAGAGAGAGTGCAACGTTTCATTTTGCTTCTTGGAGTGCGAGAGTGAGAAAAAGCAGAGTGCCTGTTTGCAAGGCTAGGAAAGAGCAGAGCCCGAGTCTTGCTGTTTATCTGCAAAGACTGCCAGGGCAAGTGAGGACCAGCAAGACAATTCCTGCCTAGCACCTTCCTTGGAGGAGAGAGAGTGCAACGTTTCATTTTAGCATTTTGGCGCTCACGAGCGAGACAAACTGCTTTGGCTGTTTGCAAGGCTAGGAAAGAGCAGAGCCCGAGTCTTGCTGTTTATCTGCAATGACTGCCAGGGCAAGTGAGGACCAGCAAGACAATTCCTGCCTAGCACCTTCCTTGGAGGAGAGAGAGTGCAACGTTTCATTTTAGCATTTTGGCGCTCACGAGCGAGACAAACTGCTTTGGCTGTTTGCAAGGCTAGGAAAGAGCAGAGCCCGAGTCTTGCTGTTTATCTGCAATGACTGCCAGGGCAAGTGAGGACCAGCAAGACAATTCCTGCCTAGCACCTTCCTTGGAGGAGAGAGAGTGCAACGTTTCATTTTGCTTTTTGGAGTGCGAGAGTGAGAAAAAGCAGAGTGCCTGTTTGCAAGGCTAGGAAAGAGCAGAGCCCGAGTCTTGCTGTTTATCTGCAATGACTGCCAGGGCAAGTGAGGACCAGCAAGACAATTCCTGCCTAGCACCTTCCTTGGAGGAGAGAGAGTGCAACGTTTCATTTTAGCATTTTGGCGCTCACGAGCGAGACAAACTGCTTTGGCTGTTTGCAAGGCTAGGAAAGAGCAGAGCCCGAGTCTTGCTGTTTATCTGCAATGACTGCCAGGGCAAGTGAGGACCAGCAAGACAATTCCTGCCTAGCACCTTCCTTGCAGGAGAGAGAGTGCAACGTTTCATTTTAGCATTTTGGCGCTCACGAGCGAGACAAACTGCTTTGGCTGTTTGCAAGGCTAGGAAAGAGCAGAGCCCGAGTCTTGCTGTTTATCTGCAATGACTGCCAGGGCAAGTGAGGACCAGCAAGACAATTCCTGCCTAGCACCTTCCTTGGAGGAGAGAGAGGGCAACGTTTCATTTTAGCATTTTGGCGCTCACGAGCGAGACAAACTGCTTTGGCTGTTTGCAAGGCTAGGAAAGAGCAGAGCCCGAGTCTTACTGTTTATCTGCAATGACTGCCAGGGCAAGTGAGGACCAGCAAGACAATTCCTGCCTAGCACCTTCCTTGGAGGAGAGAGAGTGCAACGTTTCATTTTAGCATTTAGGCGCTCACGAGCGAGACAAACTGCTTTGGCTGTTTGCAAGGCTAGGAAAGAGCAGAGCCCGAGTCTTGCTGTTTATCTGCAATGACTGCCAGGGCAAGTGAGGACCAGCAAGACAATTCCATCCTAGCACCTTCCTTGGAGGAGAGAGAGTGCAACGTTTCATTTTAGCATTTTGGCGCTCACGAGCGAGACAAACTGCTTTGGCTGTTTGCAAGGCTAGGAAAGAGCAGAGCCCGAGTCTTGCTGTTTATCTGCAATGACTGCCAGGGCAAGTGAGGACCAGCAAGACAATTCCTGCCTAGCACCTTCCTTGGAGGAGAGAGAGTGCAACGTTTCATTTTAGCATTTTGGCGCTCACGAGCGAGACAAACTGCTTTGGCTGTTTGCAAGGCTAGGAAAGAGCAGAGCCCGAGTCTTGCTGTTTATCTGCAATGACTGCCAGGGCAAGTGAGGACCAGCAAGACAATTCCTGCCTAGCACCTTCCTTGGAGGAGAGAGAGTGCAACGTTTCATTTTAGCATTTTGGCGCTCACGAGCGAGACAAACTGCTTTGGCTGTTTGCAAGGCTAGGAAAGAGCAGAGCCCGAGTCTTGCTGTTTATCTGCAATGACTGCCAGGGCAAGTGAGGACCAGCAAGACAATTCCTGCCTAGCACCTTCCTTGGAGGAGAGAGAGTGCAACGTTTCATTTTAGCATTTTGGCGCTCACGAGCGAGACAAACTGCTTTGGCTGTTTGCAAGGCTAGGAAAGAGCAGAGCCCGAGTCTTGCTGTTTATCTGCAATGACTGCCAGGGCAAGTGAGGACCAGCAAGACAATTCCTGCCTAGCACCTTCCTTGGAGGAGAGAGAGTGCAACGTTTCATTTTGCTTTTTGGAGAGCGAGAGTGAGAAAAAGCAGAGTGCCTGTTTGCAAGGCTAGGAAAGAGCAGAGCCCGAGTCTTGCTGTTTATCTGCAATGACTGCCAGGGCAAGTGAGGACCAGCAAGACAATTCCTGCCTAGCACCTTCCTTGGAGGAGAGAGAGTGCAACGTTTCATTTTAGCATTTTGGCGCTCACGAGCGAGACAAACTGCTTTGGCTGTTTGCAAGGCTAGGAAAGAGCAGAGCCCGAGTCTTGCTGTTTATCTGCAATGACTGCCAGGGCAAGTGAGGACCAGCAAGACAATTCCTGCCTAGCACCTTCCTTGGAGGAGAGAGAGTGCAACGTTTCATTTTAGCATTTTGGCGCTCACGAGCGAGACAAACTGCTTTGGCTGTTTGCAAGGCTAGGAAAGAGCAGAGCCCGAGTCTTGCTGTTTATCTGCAATGACTGCCAGGGCAAGTGAGGACCAGCAAGACAATTCCTGCCTAGCACCTTCCTTGGAGGAGAGAGAGTGCAACGTTTCATTTTAGCATTTTGGCGCTCACGAGCGAGACAAACTGCTTTGGCTGTTTGCAAGGCTAGGAAAGAGCAGAGCCCGAGTCTTGCTGTTTATCTGCAATGACTGCCAGGGCAAGTGAGGACCAGCAAGACAATTCCTGCCTAGCACCTTCCTTGGAGGAGAGAGAGGGCAACGTTTCATTTTAGCATTTTGGCGCTCACGAGCGAGACAAACTGCTTTGGCTGTTTGCAAGGCTAGGAAAGAGCAGAGCCCGAGTCTTGCTGTTTATCTGCAATGACTGCCAGGGCAAGTGAGGACCAGCAAGACAATTCCTGCCTAGCACCTTCCTTGGAGGAGAGAGAGTGCAACGTTTCATTTTAGCATTTTGGCGCTCACGAGCGAGACAAACTGCTTTGGCTGTTTGCAAGGCTAGGAAAGAGCAGAGCCCGAGTCTTGCTGTTTATCTGCAATGACTGCCAGGGCAAGTGAGGACCAGCAAGACAATTCCTGCCTAGCACCTTCCTTGGAGGAGAGAGAGTGCAACGTTTCATTTTAGCATTTTGGCGCTCACGAGCGAGACAAACTGCTTTGGCTGTTTGCAAGGCTAGGAAAGAGCAGAGCCCGAGTCTTGCTGTTTATCTGCAATGACTGCCAGGGCAAGTGAGGACCAGCAAGACAATTCCTGCCTAGCACCTTCCTTGGAGGAGAGAGAGGGCAACGTTTCATTTTAGCATTTTGGCGCTCACGAGCGAGACAAACTGCTTTGGCTGTTTGCAAGGCTAGGAAAGAGCAGAGCCCGAGTCTTGCTGTTTATCTGCAATGACTGCCAGGGCAAGTGAGGACCAGCAATACAATTCCTGCCTAGCACCTTCCTTGGAGGAGAGAGAGTGCAACGTTTCATTTTAGCATTTTGGCGCTCACGAGCGAGACAAACTGCTTTGGCTGTTTGCAAGGCTAGGAAAGAGCAGAGCCCGAGTCTTGCTGTTTATCTGCAATGACTGCCAGGGCAAGTGAGGACCAGCAAGACAATTCCTGCCTAGCACCTTCCTTGGAGGAGAGAGAGTGCAACGTTTCATTTTAGCATTTTGGCGCTCACGAGCGAGACAAACTGCTTTGGCTGTTTGCAAGGCTAGGAAAGAGCAGAGCCCCAGTCTTGCTGTTTATCTGCAATGACTGCCAGGGCAAGTGAGGACCAGCAAGACAATTCCTGCCTAGCACCTTCCTTGGAGGAGAGAGAGTGCAACGTTTCATTTTAGCATTTTGGCGCTCACGAGGGAGACAAACTGCTTTGGCTGTTTGCAAGGCTAGGAAAGAGCAGAGCCCGAGTCTTGCTGTTTATCTGCAATGACTGCCAGGGCAAGTGAGGACCAGCAAGACAATTCCTGCCTAGCACCTTCCTTGGAGGAGAGAGAGTGCAACGTTTCATTTTAGCATTTTGGAGTGCGAGAGTGAGAAAAAGCAGAGTGCCTGTTTGCAAGGCTAGGAAAGAGCAGAGCCCGAGTCTTGCTGTTTATCTGCAATGACTGCCAGGGCAAGTGAGGACCAGCAAGACAATTCCTGCCTAGCACCTTCCTTGGAGGAGAGAGAGTGCAACGTTTCATTTTAGCATTTTGGCGCTCACGAGCGAGACAAACTGCTTTGGCTGTTTGCAAGGCTAGGAAAGAGCAGAGCCCGAGTCTTGCTGTTTATCTGCAATGACTGCCAGGGCAAGTGAGGACCAGCAAGACAATTCCTGCCTAGCACCTTCCTTGGAGGAGAGAGAGTGCAACGTTTCATTTTGCTTTTTGGAGTACGAGAGTGAGAAAAAGCAGAGTGCCTGTTTGCAAGGCTAGGAAAGAGCAGAGCCCGAGTCTTGCTGTTTATCTGCAATGACTGCCAGGGCAAGTGAGGACCAGCAAGACAATTCCTGCCTAGCACCTTCCTTGGAGGAGAGAGAGTGCAACGTTTCATTTTAGCATTTTGGCGCTCACGAGCGAGACAAACTGCTTTGGCTGTTTGCAAGGCTAGGAAAGAGCAGAGCCCGAGTCTTGCTGTTTATCTGCAATGACTGCCAGGGCAAGTGAGGACCAGCAAGACAATTCCTGCCTAGCACCTTCCTTGGAGGAGAGAGAGTGCAACGTTTCATTTTAGCATTTTGGCGCTCACGAGCGAGACAAACTGCTTTGGCTGTTTGCAAGGCTAGGAAAGAGCAGAGCCCGAGTCTTGCTGTTTATCTGCAATGACTGCCAGGGCAAGTGAGGACCAGCAAGACAATTCCTGCCTAGCACCTTCCTTGGAGGAGAGAGAGTGCAACGTTTCATTTTAGCATTTTGGCGCTCACGAGCGAGACAAACTGCTTTGGCTGTTTGCAAGGCTAGGAAAGAGCAGAGCCCGAGTCTTGCTGTTTATCTGCAATGACTGCCAGGGCAAGTGAGGACCAGCAAGACAATTCCTGCCTAGCACCTTCCTTGGAGGAGAGAGAGTGCAACGTTTCATTTTAGCATTTTGGCGCTCACGAGCGAGACAAACTGCTTTGGCTGTTTGCAAGGCTAGGAAAGAGCAGAGCCCGAGTCTTGCTGTTTATCTGCAATGACTGCCAGGGCAAGTGAGGACCAGCAAGACAATTCCTGCCTAGCACCTTCCTTGGAGGAGAGAGAGGGCAACGTTTCATTTTAGCATTTTGGCGCTCACGAGCGAGACAAACTGCTTTGGCTGTTTGCAAGGCTAGGAAAGAGCAGAGCCCGAGTCTTGCTGTTTATCTGCAATGACTGCCAGGGCAAGTGAGGACCAGCAAGACAATTCCTGCCTAGCACCTTCCTTGGAGGAGAGAGAGTGCAACGTTTCATTTTAGCATTTTGGCGCTCACGAGCGAGACAAACTGCTTTGGCTGTTTGCAAGGCTAGGAAAGAGCAGAGCCCGAGTCTTGCTGTTTATCTGCAATGACTGCCAGGGCAAGTGAGGACCAGCAAGACAATTCCTGCCTAGCACCTTCCTTGGAGGAGAGAGAGTGCAACGTTTCATTTTAGCATTTTGGCGCTCACGAGCGAGACAAACTGCTTTGGCTGTTTGCAAGGCTAGGAAAGAGCAGAGCCCGAGTCTTGCTGTTTATCTGCAATGACTGCCAGGGCAAGTGAGGACCAGCAAGACAATTCCTGCCTAGCACCTTCCTTGGAGGAGAGAGAGGGCAACGTTTCATTTTAGCATTTTGGCGCTCACGAGGGAGACAAACTGCTTTGGCTGTTTGCAAGGCTAGGAAAGAGCAGAGCCCGAGTCTTGCTGTTTATCTGCAATGACTGCCAGGGCAAGTGAGGACCAGCAAGACAATTCCTGCCTAGCACCTTCCTTGGAGGAGAGAGAGTGCAACGTTTCATTTTAGCATTTTGGCGCTCACGAGCGAGACAAACTGCTTTGGCTGTTTGCAAGGCTAGGAAAGAGCAGAGCCCGAGTCTTGCTGTTTATCTGCAATGACTGCCAGGGCAAGTGAGGACCAGCAAGACAATTCCTGCCTAGCACCTTCCTTGGAGGAGAGAGAGTGCAACGTTTCATTTTAGCATTTTGGCGCTCACGAGCGAGACAAACTGCTTTGGCTGTTTGCAAGGCTAGGAAAGAGCAGAGCCCGAGTCTTGCTGTTTATCTGCAATGACTGCCAGGGCAAGTGAGGACCAGCAAGACAATTCCTGCCTAGCACCTTCCTTGGAGGAGAGAGAGTGCAACGTTTCATTTTAGCATTTTGGCGCTCACGAGCGAGACAAACTGCTTTGGCTGTTTGCAAGGCTAGGAAAGAGCAGAGCCCGAGTCTTGCTGTTTATCTGCAATGACTGCCAGGGCAAGTGAGGACCAGCAAGACAATTCCTGCCTAGCACCTTCCTTGGAGGAGAGAGAGTGCAACGTTTCATTTTGCTTTTTGGAGTGCGAGAGTGAGAAAAAGCAGAGTGCCTGTTTGCAAGGCTAGGAAAGAGCAGAGCCCGAGTCTTGCTGTTTATCTGCAATGACTGCCAGGGCAAGTGAGGACCAGCAAGACAATTCCTGCCTAGCACCTTCCTTGGAGGAGAGAGAGTGCAACGTTTCATTTTAGCATTTTGGCGCTCACGAGCGAGACAAACTGCTTTGGCTGTTTGCAAGGCTAGGAAAGAGCAGAGCCCGAGTCTTGCTGTTTATCTGCAATGACTGCCAGGGCAAGTGAGGACCAGCAAGACAATTCCTGCCTAGCACCTTCCTTGGAGGAGAGAGAGTGCAACGTTTCATTTTAGCATTTTGGCGCTCACGAGCGAGACAAACTGCTTTGGCTGTTTGCAAGGCTAGGAAAGAGCAGAGCCCGAGTCTTGCTGTTTATCTGCAATGACTGCCAGGGCAAGTGAGGACCAGCAATACAATTCCTGCCTAGCACCTTCCTTGGAGGAGAGAGAGTGCAACGTTTCATTTTAGCATTTTGGCGCTCACGAGCGAGACAAACTGCTTTGGCTGTTTGCAAGGCTAGGAAAGAGCAGAGCCCGAGTCTTGCTGTTTATCTGCAATGACTGCCAGGGCAAGTGAGGACCAGCAAGACAATTCCTGCCTAGCACCTTCCTTGGAGGAGAGAGAGTGCAACGTTTCATTTTAGCATTTTGGCGCTCACGAGCGAGACAAACTGCTTTGGCTGTTTGCAAGGCTAGGAAAGAGCAGAGCCCCAGTCTTGCTGTTTATCTGCAATGACTGCCAGGGCAAGTGAGGACCAGCAAGACAATTCCTGCCTAGCACCTTCCTTGGAGGAGAGAGAGTGCAACGTTTCATTTTAGCATTTTGGCGCTCACGAGGGAGACAAACTGCTTTGGCTGTTTGCAAGGCTAGGAAAGAGCAGAGCCCGAGTCTTGCTGTTTATCTGCAATGACTGCCAGGGCAAGTGAGGACCAGCAAGACAATTCCTGCCTAGCACCTTCCTTGGAGGAGAGAGAGTGCAACGTTTCATTTTAGCATTTTGGAGTGCGAGAGTGAGAAAAAGCAGAGTGCCTGTTTGCAAGGCTAGGAAAGAGCAGAGCCCGAGTCTTGCTGTTTATCTGCAATGACTGCCAGGGCAAGTGAGGACCAGCAAGACAATTCCTGCCTAGCACCTTCCTTGGAGGAGAGAGAGTGCAACGTTTCATTTTAGCATTTTGGCGCTCACGAGCGAGACAAACTGCTTTGGCTGTTTGCAAGGCTAGGAAAGAGCAGAGCCCGAGTCTTGCTGTTTATCTGCAATGACTGCCAGGGCAAGTGAGGACCAGCAAGACAATTCCTGCCTAGCACCTTCCTTGGAGGAGAGAGAGTGCAACGTTTCATTTTGCTTTTTGGAGTACGAGAGTGAGAAAAAGCAGAGTGCCTGTTTGCAAGGCTAGGAAAGAGCAGAGCCCGAGTCTTGCTGTTTATCTGCAATGACTGCCAGGGCAAGTGAGGACCAGCAAGACAATTCCTGCCTAGCACCTTCCTTGGAGGAGAGAGAGTGCAACGTTTCATTTTAGCATTTTGGCGCTCACGAGCGAGACAAACTGCTTTGGCTGTTTGCAAGGCTAGGAAAGAGCAGAGCCCGAGTCTTGCTGTTTATCTGCAATGACTGCCAGGGCAAGTGAGGACCAGCAAGACAATTCCTGCCTAGCACCTTCCTTGGAGGAGAGAGAGTGCAACGTTTCATTTTAGCATTTTGGCGCTCACGAGCGAGACAAACTGCTTTGGCTGTTTGCAAGGCTAGGAAAGAGCAGAGCCCGAGTCTTGCTGTTTATCTGCAATGACTGCCAGGGCAAGTGAGGACCAGCAAGACAATTCCTGCCTAGCACCTTCCTTGGAGGAGAGAGAGTGCAACGTTTCATTTTAGCATTTTGGCGCTCACGAGCGAGACAAACTGCTTTGGCTGTTTGCAAGGCTAGGAAAGAGCAGAGCCCGAGTCTTGCTGTTTATCTGCAATGACTGCCAGGGCAAGTGAGGACCAGCAAGACAATTCCTGCCTAGCACCTTCCTTGGAGGAGAGAGAGTGCAACGTTTCATTTTAGCATTTTGGCGCTCACGAGCGAGACAAACTGTTTTGGCTGTTTGCAAGGCTAGGAAAGAGCAGAGCCCGAGTCTTGCTGTTTATCTGCAATGACTGCCAGGGCAAGTGAGGACCAGCAAGACAATTCCTGCCTAGCACCTTCCTTGGAGGAGAGAGAGTGCAACGTTTCATTTTAGAATTTTGGCGCTCACGAGCGAGACAAACTGCTTTGGCTGTTTGCAAGGCTAGGAAAGAGCAGAGCCCCAGTCTTGCTGTTTATCTGCAATGACTGCCAGGGCAAGTGAGGACCAGCAAGACAATTCCTGCCTAGCACCTTCCTTGGAGGAGAGAGAGTGCAACGTTTCATTTTAGCATTTTGGCGCTCACGAGCGAGACAAACTGCTTTGGCTGTTTGCAAGGCTAGGAAAGAGCAGAGCCCGAGTCTTGCTGTTTATCTGCAATGACTGCCAGGGCAAGTGAGGACCAGCAAGACAATTCCTGCCTAGCACCTTCCTTGGAGGAGAGAGAGTGCAACGTTTCATTTTAGCATTTTGGCGCTCACGAGCGAGACAAACTGCTTTGGCTGTTTGCAAGGCTAGGAAAGAGCAGAGCCCGAGTCTTGCTGTTTATCTGCAATGACTGCCAGGGCAAGTGAGGACCAGCAAGACAATTCCTGCCTAGCACCTTCCTTGGAGGAGAGAGAGTGCAACGTTTCATTTTAGCATTTTGGCGCTCACGAGGGAGACAAACTGCTTTGGCTGTTTGCAAGGCTAGGAAAGAGCAGAGCCCGAGTCTTGCTGTTTATCTGCAATGACTGCCAGGGCAAGTGAGGACCAGCAAGACAATTCCTGCCTAGCACCTTCCTTGGAGGAGAGAGAGTGCAACGTTTCATTTTAGCATTTTGGAGTGCGAGAGTGAGAAAAAGCAGAGTGCCTGTTTGCAAGGCTAGGAAAGAGCAGAGCCCGAGTCTTGCTGTTTATCTGCAATGACTGCCAGGGCAAGTGAGGACCAGCAAGACAATTCCTGCCTAGCACCTTCCTTGGAGGAGAGAGAGTGCAACGTTTCATTTTAGCATTTTGGCGCTCACGAGCGAGACAAACTGCTTTGGCTGTTTGCAAGGCTAGGAAAGAGCAGAGCCCGAGTCTTGCTGTTTATCTGCAATGACTGCCAGGGCAAGTGAGGACCAGCAAGACAATTCCTGCCTAGCACCTTCCTTGGAGGAGAGAGAGTGCAACGTTTCATTTTAGCATTTTGGCGCTCACGAGCGAGACAAACTGCTTTGGCTGTTTGCAAGGCTAGGAAAGAGCAGAGCCCGAGTCTTGCTGTTTATCTGCAATGACTGCCAGGGCAAGTGAGGACCAGCAAGACAATTCCTGCCTAGCACCTTCCTTGGAGGAGAGAGAGGGCAACGTTTCATTTTAGCATTTTGGCGCTCACGAGCGAGACAAACTGCTTTGGCTGTTTGCAAGGCTAGGAAAGAGCAGAGCCCGAGTCTTGCTGTTTATCTGCAATGACTGCCAGGGCAAGTGAGGACCAGCAAGACAATTCCTGCCTAGCACCTTCCTTGGAGGAGAGAGAGTGCAACGTTTCATTTTAGCATTTTGGCGCTCACGAGCGAGACAAACTGCTTTGGCTGTTTGCAAGGCTAGGAAAGAGCAGAGCCCCAGTCTTGCTGTTTATCTGCAATGACTGCCAGGGCAAGTGAGGACCAGCAAGACAATTCCTGCCTAGCACCTTCCTTGGAGGAGAGAGAGTGCAACGTTTCATTTTAGCATTTTGGCGCTCACGAGCGAGACAAACTGCTTTGGCTGTTTGCAAGGCTAGGAAAGAGCAGAGCCCGAGTCTTGCTGTTTATCTGCAATGACTGCCAGGGCAAGTGAGGACCAGCAAGACAATTCCTGCCTAGCACCTTCCTTGGAGGAGAGAGAGTGCAACGTTTCATTTTAGCATTTTGGCGCTCACGAGCGAGACAAACTGCTTTGGCTGTTTGCAAGGCTAGGAAAGAGCAGAGCCCCAGTCTTGCTGTTTATCTGCAATGACTGCCAGGGCAAGTGAGGACCAGCAAGACAATTCCTGCCTAGCACCTTCCTTGGAGGAGAGAGAGTGCAACGTTTCATTTTAGCATTTTGGCGCTCACGAGCGAGACAAACTGCTTTGGCTGTTTGCAAGGCTAGGAAAGAGCAGAGCCCGAGTCTTGCTGTTTATCTGCAATGACTGCCAGGGCAAGTGAGGACCAGCAAGACAATTCCTGCCTAGCACCTTCCTTGGAGGAGAGAGAGTGCAACGTTTCATTTTAGCATTTTGGCGCTCACGAGCGAGACAAACTGCTTTGGCTGTTTGCAAGGCTAGGAAAGAGCAGAGCCCGAGTCTTGCTGTTTATCTGCAATGACTGCCAGGGCAAGTGAGGACCAGCAAGACAATTCCTGCCTAGCACCTTCCTTGGAGGAGAGAGAGTGCAACGTTTCATTTTAGCATTTTGGCGCTCACGAGCGAGACAAACTGCTTTGGCTGTTTGCAAGGCTAGGTAAGAGCAGAGCCCCGAGTCTTGCTGTTTATCTGCAATGACTGCCAGGGCAAGTGAGGACCAGCAAGACAATTCCTGCCTAGCACCTTCCTTGGAGGAGAGAGAGTGCAACGTTTCATTTTAGCATTTTGGCGCTCACGAGCGAGACAAACTGCTTTGGCTGTTTGCAAGGCTAGGAAAGAGCAGAGCCCGAGTCTTGCTGTTTATCTGCAATGACTGCCAGGGCAAGTGAGGACCAGCAAGACAATTCCTGCCTAGCACCTTCCTTGGAGGAGAGAGAGTGCAACGTTTCATTTTAGCATTTTGGCGCTCACGAGCGAGACAAACTGCTTTGGCTGTTTGCAAGGCTAGGAAAGAGCAGAGCCCGAGTCTTGCTGTTTATCTGCAATGACTGCCAGGGCAAGTGAGGACCAGCAAGACAATTCCTGCCTAGCACCTTCCTTGGAGGAGAGAGAGTGCAACGTTTCATTTTAGCATTTTGGCGCTCACGAGCGAGACAAACTGCTTTGGCTGTTTGCAAGGCTAGGAAAGAGCAGAGCCCGAGTCTTGCTGTTTATCTGCAATGACTGCCAGGGCAAGTGAGGACCAGCAAGACAATTCCTGCCTAGCACCTTCCTTGGAGGAGAGAGAGTGCAACGTTTCATTTTAGCATTTTGGCGCTCACGAGCGAGACAAACTGCTTTGGCTGTTTGCAAGGCTAGGAAAGAGCAGAGCCCCGAGTCTTGCTGTTTATCTGCAATGACTGCCAGGGCAAGTGAGGACCAGCAAGACAATTCCTGCCTAGCACCTTCCTTGGAGGAGAGAGAGTGCAACGTTTCATTTTAGCATTTTGGCGCTCACGAGCGAGACAAACTGCTTTGGCTGTTTGCAAGGCTAGGAAAGAGCAGAGCCCGAGTCTTGCTGTTTATCTGCAATGACTGCCAGGGCAAGTGAGGACCAGCAAGACAATTCCTGCCTAGCACCTTCCTTGGAGGAGAGAGAGTGCAACGTTTCATTTTAGCATTTTGGCGCTCACGAGCGAGACAAACTGCTTTGGCTGTTTGCAAGGCTAGGAAAGAGCAGAGCCCCAGTCTTGCTGTTTATCTGCAATGACTGCCAGGGCAAGTGAGGACCAGCAAGACAATTCCTGCCTAGCACCTTCCTTGGAGGAGAGAGAGTGCAACGTTTCATTTTAGCATTTTGGCGCTCACGAGCGAGACAAACTGCTTTGGCTGTTTGCAAGGCTAGGAAAGAGCAGAGCCCCAGTCTTGCTGTTTATCTGCAATGACTGCCAGGGCAAGTGAGGACCAGCAAGACAATTCCTGCCTAGCACCTTCCTTGGAGGAGAGAGAGTGCAACGTTTCATTTTAGCATTTTGGCGCTCACGAGCGAGACAAACTGCTTTGGCTGTTTGCAAGGCTAGGAAAGAGCAGAGCCCCAGTCTTGCTGTTTATCTGCAATGACTGCCAGGGCAAGTGAGGACCAGCAAGACAATTCCTGCCTAGCACCTTCCTTGGAGGAGAGAGAGTGCAACGTTTCATTTTAGCATTTTGGCGCTCACGAGCGAGACAAACTGCTTTGGCTGTTTGCAAGGCTAGGAAAGAGCAGAGCCCGAGTCTTGCTGATCTGCAATGACTGCCAGGGCAAGTGAGGACCAGCAAGACAATTCCTGCCTAGCACCTTCCTTGGAGGAGAGAGAGTGCAACGTTTCATTT
>NW_028114080.1:0-26607 GCF_964289735.1 Phaethon aethereus | reverse complement strand
TCTGGGCATGATGCCTGAACCCATTATGGAGCAGAACCTCCTCACATCAGATTAGTGAAGTTACCTGGGTATAATGACACTTTTCCTTCCTCCTAGACATCTGTCTCTTCAAAAAAGTCTCCCGTATTTTCAAACGCAAAAACCCAATCATGATAGGGGTTTTTTTTTGAAAATAATAAATTTGATCTGTTTGCTGTCAAACATCATTATTTTCCTACATAATGCTGGAGTTCAGCTGTTCTTTTTCTTTATGGTTTACTTTTAATATGAATCATGATTCTGACAACATCTTTTGATTTAACCTGTAGTAACATGATGCAAATATCAGCAGGGGGACATACAGGGAAATTTGTGACTTCTTGTGACAGCTTCTACAGTGAGGGATTGAAGTGTCTAATGAAGCATTGTAATTACGATTCAAATTCATTTGTCAAATGTTTCATCCCTTGCTTCAGCCTTTCAAGGACATGGCCTATTCTACTATTTCTCTCACTAATTTCTGCTGATTAGTACACTTCACTGGTGGAAAGATTTTTCTTTAGAGTCCAGCCTGAGTTTTATTCCTTCAGCCCACGTAATTTCTACTGTGGTGTTTGTGGAAGTATGCCAATTATTTTAGCTTTATATTGTGGGTAACACCAACAATGTTTCCTGAAGTTACTCTTAAGATCAGGCTGACTGTGCCTCCCCGCTGGTGAGAATGGCCTCTGAGCACCCAGGCTTGCTCAGGGCAGTAAATTGCTGCCGGTTGTGTTCCTCAGGGCTCCTCTGGAGTTTCGGGTATGGCTATGTGCAGGCAGTACATGGAAGGTGACATAGATTTTTATGGCTGTTCTTGTGCCTGTCAAGCAGCTCTGTTGTAGGCATTTTTCATTTTTGGAGACAGTAAACATTTTGCCTAGAGCCACGTGTTGAATTGCTCAAAGCCACAGAGAAATCCCATGTTAACCTTATTGCCATCGACTTGTGCGTTGCACCACGCTTGGAAACTTTCTCATCAGTTGCATGGGTGGAAGCGTGGTGCTGCGGTGGCCTGGCTTGGCTGTGTGCGCGGTGACAGCTTTCTGCTTCTAGACGCTTGTACTGCTAAAGCTCAGCACAGGTATTAGGTGTTGAATGCAAGCCCATTTGTAGTACTGAATTTAAGGACAGTAAGGTGCAAATGTGAAATGAAAATGAGGAATGTGAAGAATTTTGGGGGGATTTTCATGGTCTGGCAGAATATATTTTTGTTTTTTGAATAGGTGACTGGTATTTCTAAAAAGTCTGACAATGAAAATGAAGGTTGTTATACACTTCCAGAGAAGATACTGACTCTGTCATAGGCTTTAGGTAGCCCCCTCTGTTGTGTTATCTAAACATTTCCTAAGTTATAGAAGCCATGTAATACGATTCCATATACGGTATTGACTTTTGCAGCTCTGTCCCCAATTAGAACTTTCATTATTGTGTTGTATTTTTACATGATATTTCAATTGCTGTGACACACTGTGAAAATAATGTTAAACTAGTGTACCCTTCTTAGGCAGGGAAGAAGCAAAAGTCACTTTAAAGTTAGCAATCTGTGCCAAAGTCAGCTTGTGTGGATGCTTTTCATTTCCTAAATTAAAAGCCCAAGCTGTCTTCTGCACCAGATGAGTTAAATTGCCTACTGTGATAGAGCATTACTAATGTTTTTTTAAAACCAGTTTAAGCTGAACCAATGCAAGTTTTTTATGCAGATAAGACCTTAGGTCAGAAGGTTGTGGGTTCATATCATAGAGATTATTCTGTATTATATATTAAAGATAAGTCATAGAGTCAATTCTGAAATTATTATATGAAAAGTCTTGCAGTATCTGTGTCCTGATACGTGAGAGGTTCTTCAAACTCTGTTGCTTCCTACACTTGAGAGCGGAAAACTCATGTTGCCAAATAAGAGTGAGGATGAGAGAGAGTGTGCTTTGACATATTACTATTATACTACTGACACGCTACTGTTTAATGTAAAATTATTTGTATTTCACATAAAAATATGACTCAAAAGCTGAAGGAAGGTCTGATGTTATTCCCCTTGCTTCCAGCCTCAAGAAACAGCTTCAAGGTCTCATACCTTCAAAAACAAGTCTTTTAAGAAATCCAAAATTTGTGGAATCTGCAAACAAGTAATTGATAACCAAGGCATTTCCTGCAGAGGTGAGTAATGTATGATGTTCTGTTTACTTTCTTGCTGTGTAAAGGAAATTAATTTTATATTAATGTTAAAGTTTCTAAGAATCCATGTTTCTGGAATTCCCCCTGGACTAAGTATAGATGTTACCTCAGTTTATTTGCTTCCTTTGTACAAAAAAGTTCCCTGCTTTTGTTGGGCAGTGGGGTGCTGTAGTAGGTAACTGGAGTTGTATAATGATGTGGTTTTATTACTGTGCTATTCAGGCAGGTCCCAGAATAAGGTAGTGCCTGTGAAGGCTTTCTGAGGAGCATGTGAGTGATGTGTGCACAGTGGGTAACAGATGCCTCTGGAATTTGGTCTCCACGTGAGGAAGTGTATGACCCTCACTCACTGAGGCATGAAGGTTTTCTCTGCATTAATTTGAAAAAATTCACAAAACCAGCCATCTATTTATTTACTTTAATTTTTCCAGTTGTGTTATGCCCTGAATCTAATCACTCACAGAAAAAAAGAAGAGATCATCTACCTGGATGCACAGACTAGAGAGACTTAACTGCCTGCTCCTTACTGCTGTTTTCCCTCACTCTTCTCCCTTGAACATTCTTGACTCTTCTCCATGGAATAGCTGTGGTAGAATTAAATCTTGGGAAAGCTCAATAGGTCCTTTCTGCAAGTTGTCCTGGGATACGTGTTTTGGTCCCCTGTACTGGTTTAGCCTGGTTAATCTTCAACTTCTGTTATTCCATGTTAATAAAACAGCCTCTTCAGTTGTCATGTGCGTGGCTTACCTCCTAGTGAGAGAATGCTCTTGTGTCTTCATCTGAAGTGTAGTTGCTGTTTTCACTTGGAGGTGTTTGCACCACTTCCCAGTTCTAGATAGATCTCTTTCTCTCACCTCCTCCCTCCCACGTTTTTCAGCCGCCTTAGGATCCCTCTGAGGGCTTGAGAAGGAGGTGAGAAATTTGGATGTAGAAGGAATGTGGCCATTTCCTGAGCTAAGGTGCAGACTTTGCAGATGAACAGCTAAATGTAAAATACCTCACTTGTTCAGCGTTAGTTACCAACATAGGAGTGGTACTTACGTATGTATTTCTTTAACATATTTCTTCTGTTTGTCCTTCTGGAGGTTGGTTCCAAAGTTCTTAGGATTAGTTGTTTTTAGCTTAGCAGAAATAGTGTTGTTGGAAGGAAGCCTGCTTAGTGAAGGAACTGCCTGAAGACCCTCTTGATCAGGTTCTGTGTAAAAAGCACGGTACCAGGAGAGAATCAGTACTTTGACGGGAAAGGCCTTAGGGGTGGGAATAGAAAAAAATGTTTGCCAGTTTGCTCTGGATTGGAGTTCTCACAGCCCAGAGCTGGAAGTCTCAAATTCGCAAAAGCTGTGTCAGTGTGCTTACCTACCAAAGGTGCTAAGAGCTTTACCGTATGTCTTGTAAACAAGTCAGAGGTTAGGATGAGCCTGAGCAAGTTTTCCTTTTGCCCCAATGTGTAATAACGTTGGTTCAAATACGGGAACTAACAGTGCATGCCAATGTAATTTAACACCTCTTTGGTTAGCATTTATACATGGTTCAAAATAGCAGGAAGAAAGCCGAACTCACATGTAGTCAAACCATCAAGGAAAAAAGCTTTCAGGGGAAAAAAAAAAAAAAAATTGAGGAACTAAAATTCTACAAGTGCTTCTACTGCAATTCTTCCAACACACTCCCCAAACCACTACATTCATGGCTATGATACATCTGTGTCCATATCTAAGTCGGTGATCATTTTCTTTAGGTTTCTAGGTGCAATTTTCAGAAGGAACCCCTTGCTAATATCACATAGCCCCTTTTGTTGTTGTGAGCACGAGGCAGACCCACCATCCTTCTTTACTGCTGGTACATTTTGATTGTTACTTAGGCTTGATAATTACCCGTGGGATGGAAGCAACAGGAGTTGCACAGAGTGAAGTGATGACTCCAGGTAGTTTCAATTTAATAAGAACCCATTTGTATTTTAACTTACAGCATGGGCTTTGTAAAGCAGAGTTTTGGAAAAGATAGAACTAAAAGCTGTCTGTTCCCTTGCCAGCACTGCAGTACTTGAAATGTACCCTAGTACTGTGAAACTCTATTAATATGAAGAAAAATAAACCAACTGTTTCGGAGCCAAATCCTGGTGCTGCTGCTTCTGGTAAATTCTCCCTGATGTTGCTGAATGAAAGCAAGTGAGTTGGCATTGGGGGCAGGGAGTAGAAAAGCCTTTAGTTAAGAAGAAATAAAGTTCCTTTGTGTATTAACGATAAAATCTTTCTTTTTAACAGTTTCTCCTCAGAAAATAATAGCTCTTTGTACAGACTGCAGGTTCCTTCCAGACTATAATATCTTATCAGTTAAAGGAAAGTTGTGTGTCAGGAGAAATGAGGGGCGGGAAAAGGCTTCAGATTGGTCACTACATAGTATTTGCTGTTTATCTAGCAATTAATCATCTACTTGTTGTAAAGGGAAAAAAGCCATAACTGGGTGTTCTGTTGGTTAGGTAAGTTTTCATTAGTACGTGGCAGTCATTTTAAGGGCATGTTGTTTAGCCCTATCTTGCAAAATGTGTCCTGTGCCAGGACTGAATGCAGTGCCTAAAAGCTTTCTATGACAAATGAGTGATTGACTGAAAGGTACACTTGAATGATGATGTCCCTTTGTCCTTGTATACTTCAGTCCAGCTCAGTAAAGCATACTCAGATACAGTGAACTTATTTTTAACAAGCTCTACAAAAACAGTAGCAAAAAGGAAAGGCAGATTTGAAGAAGGGGAAGCTCCTGGCTGTCTCCCTGCCTGGTAAGCATGTTTGTAGCTGGGCTGGGTCTTTGATGCAGCTACTCATTATGAAGAAAAGACTAACAGCTGTTGATTTCCACAGTACCTGCACATTCTGCAGTAAACAGAGGACTACATGACTCCCCATGTCTCTTCAGCACTACCTCCAACTTTTGAATGCTTTTGAGCTCTGGTTTGATCTTCCCTGCAGTACAGTTCAGTTAAATTCAGGACTGAGCAGATACACATCCTAATCATGCATATTTACATAGTTAGCCAAAGGGCTGCAGTGTTATAAAAGCCTTTTAATTATTTTTTTAAGCTACTTACCCTAGATATTGAATATTCAGTATTTTACTTTATCTGTAAACAAGCTGTCATAATGATGTAATTTATGTATTTTCCATGTGAATTTCTATTTTATTATATTTCTTTTACATTTAAGATATGTAAAATATAAATTTCTTTTTTTCTCTTTTACATTATTTTCCTTTGCTTTTTAAAATTATCATTTATCTTTGTTGTGTTGTGATCAAATGACTGTTAGTATAGAACCAAGAGCTTTTTAGATGCTCTGAATCTTCCCAATCTCTAGAAAGTACTCTTCTGGCAATTCAAAAACTGGAAACCAGATTTGGGAAATGTGAGTAGTTTTAAATAATGCAGTATTATTTCCTAGCTCTTAGAGCATTGATGGGTGAAATAAGTATGAAGAACTGAAACACTTCACACATTTCTGTTCATGAAACTCCCTTCCCCTCCAACTGATGAAGTTAACATATTTAGGTGCTGCTAAGTGAGGCTTTATGTGCAATACAAAGCATTCCATGGACTAGATTTTGAACGTAGCTCATTCAAACTACCATTAATTGCTCTGAGTATCTTTTTGTTGATATAACCTAGCCATGAATGTTTTGGTTTTGGGAATATGTGTTGGAGGAATCCCAGTAGGAGTGCTTGTAGAATTTTAGTTCCTCAGTGTTTTGTTTTGGTTTTTTTCCTGAAAGCTTTTTTCCTTGATGGTTTGACTACATGTGAGTTTGGCTTTCTTCCTGCTGTTTCGAACCATGTATAAATGCTAGCCAAAGAGGTGTTAAATTACATTAGCATGTAGTTAGCTATATTGTGAGCAGAGGAGTGCTTACCATAATATTGTGTGCAAGCTGAGTGTCACAAAGACTAGAATTCACTTCTGTCCTGGTTTCAGCCAGGGTAGAGTTAATTTTCTTCACAGAAGTTAGCGTGAGAATGTGTTTTGGATTTGGGATGAGAAAATGTTGATCACGTACTGATGTTTTGAGCTGTCGCTAAGCAGTCAAGGACAGTCCAGCTTCTCGTGCTGGCCTGCTAGCAAGAAGGCTGGGGGTGCACAGGGAGCTGAGAGGGGACACGGCCAGGACAGCTGACCCAGGCTGGCCAAAGGGATATTCCATACCATAAAAAAATCATGCTCAGTACATAAAGCTGGGAAGAAGAAGAAGGAAGGGGTGGAGGAATGTTCAGAGTTATGGTGTCTGTCTTCCCAAGAAACCATTACATGTGATGGAGCCCTGCTTCCCTGGAGATGGCTGAATACCTGCCATGGGGAGTGGTGAATGAATTCCTTGCTTTGCTCTGCTTGTGTGCACGGCTTTTGCTTTACCTATTAAACTGTCTTTATCTCAACTCATGAATTTTGTCACTTTTACCCTTCTGATTCTTTCCCCTGTCCCACCGTGGGGGAGTGAGCGAGCGACTGCGTGGGGCTTAGTTGCCAGCTGGGGCTAAACCACGATACCTTCTTAAAATGGATCTGTATAGTAAGTTCTGTCGTGTAAGTCATGTTAACGTATGGTCTCATACAAGTGTTGATTGGCTTGTAGTAAGTCCTGAACTGTTTCCTTGAGCATGTAGCATGAAGTGATAGTAGAAAGTATATTTTCTGATCAATTACAATGTCTGTATTTAATCAAGAGCTTCCAGCTGCTTACAGATCATGTTTTGAAGGCAACGGGAGCTGTTTTTCTTCTTAAAGAGGTTTGATATTTTCCTCTGAAATTCACCTCCTTTTTTGTGATTGTGCTTGTGATGATAGCTAGCGATCCACTTAAAATCTCTTTTTGGATTAGTTGGAGTTACCTGAGACAGAGTTCTCTGTATTTAACCAAATGTTCATTGCTTCTGGCAAGACAAAATAAACTTTTATATTGAAGCTCATCTGGAGTTGGCAAACTGTTCTTAAGGCTTGTTTGTGCACACTCTGTGTGTAAATATATGCATGTTTAATCTTATAGCAGGTGGTTTTATATACTCTATCTTTCAGTAAGTGCTAAGTTCAGTAATAACGTATTAGTATCTTAATGTGCAAAGCATGTCTGTGGCTACAGTTCTGCCAAAGTAGACAGCTAGAAATGCCAAAGGAATTCATATCGTGCTTGAGGCATTGGCATTACAGTTGACTCCAAATGGCGAAGCGTGTAGTGTGTATTTGTGGGTAGGGGTGTTTGTGTCACCCTGGGTTTCATGGAGTGCTCCTTGTAAAATAAGATCCTCTATTACTAAGCGCTTACACGGGTGTATTATGAGAACTATCCATCTATCAATCTTATAATACATTATATATAAGATGTATATTAACTCTAATTTCAACATAACTAAAACATAAGCATCTTACAGTTAATTATGGCAATAGGCATACCCGTATAATTATGTTAATATTATAATGCGGGAGATCTTTGAGAGAATTAAAAGACTGTCATTAAATTCAAAGGGTTTATCATCTTGCTCTTGTTCTCTGTGTGTTATTTGTATGTACACTTACATGTTTTCTGGAGCACTGAGCCAGCAAATTGCATTGCCTTCTGTGGGAATGTTTTAAGATGGTTTTAAGTTAACCGCTTCATGCTTTTAAGATTTGTAATGATGGATCTCTTGTACGTATGGTTTAGACTCATCAAGAAACAGCAGAAAACAAACAAACCAGAAAACCTTACTATTTTCCTAAGCAATTAACTGCTAATTACCTCCACATTTAAAATGTATATGGATTTGTGAGAAAGTAAAACCTCGAATTTTTTTGCTAGCACTGTATGTTTTCAGTTATTATCAACATTTGATGATATGACTGACAGACAAATTCAGGTAAACCAGGATATGCAGGCTGTAGGACCAAGGAGCGTGGTCGTCTTGTCCCTAGAGCAGATTAATAGCTTGTAGCTGCTGTGGACTCCGAGGAAGAGAGATTATGGAATGCCCAGGCAAGATTGGGTTAAGTAGGGACCCAAGCTCCTGCTTGGGTAAAACCTTGTTTGACTGTCAGCCTTGTTTGTGAAAGGCATGCAGGAGCATGTCTAAGGGAGACTGCATGAATTGATCTAGTGGCAGCAGAGAAGTCTTTTTAGGAACCCCTCAGAAATGGTTGGATGTTGACCTGGACATGAGTGACACAGAGTGTACTGTTCTGGGGAGGAGGAGGCTGGAAAGAGAAATGTGGACTGCAGCCCGTCTGTGACACCAGAAGCCTGGGAAGGTCAGCTCCTCTTCTCTAGACAAAAGGTGCACACAGTAAATAGAAACTTCCACCGGATTAGTAAAATGTACTCTAATTAATACAGCTGTACCAGCTATGCATTTGTATTTCAGCATTAGAGCTTCGATAGCGAAACATGGGAGCTGTGTGCATAACAACAGCAAAGGCATGAAAAGGAAAGATGAATGAAGACTTACTGGAGCATACAGAGATACAGAAGAAGCCACTGTAATTAGTAGGCATTACACAAGTGGTACATAAGCATCCTGGCTGAACGCAGCCCTCTCTGGAGCTGAGAGAAGCTGTAAAATTGGCATCCTTTGGCATGTTGTTACCCCAGTGGGAATTGGGGGAGGGGAAAAGAATTTTGGCAAAAATCTCTAAGGTAAGTTCCTACTAATTTAAAAATAAAAAATACACAAGGCAAAAACCTCTAGTGGAATGTTTAATGTTCATAGTAGCCAAGCTGCATCACAGATATTAGATGATGTTTCAGAAGGTGGTCTGTAGTGAAAACATGAATTTCCTATTTGTTTACTCTGTAAGGACCAACTGAATCATGCCAGAATTTGATTTGTTGTTATGAAATTTATTTTAAAGTTAAAGTTCAAACCACTAAGGTTTCTAAAAAGCTGCAGCTTCTGTTCATTACAGCTAATAAATTAAAAAGGGAAAAAAAAAGTGCAAAGTAAATGTGATCTCGTGCAGACCCCCCTGCATTTTTTCTAGGAAAACCAATGACTGCCATGTGATCTGGGACACCTAGAATTTTATAAACTTAGCCCACTTGAAAAGAACCCCAAATTCCTAAGGGTAAATTAAAGTTAGAATTATCTGCTCTAACCCAAAAATCTGAAATGAAATTCTACTGCCATTACAGTGTATAATTTGAGTGTCATGAACTTGCTATGCTGTGTGGGGAAAGGAACTCCGAAGTAAATTTTGATGTATGTGGCTAAAACTTCACACTCGTAACTGGCTTCAAAACAAGGCAGGTGGGGAGGGGGAGCCACCATGGGAGACAGAAATAATGTATAGGAAGATAAAGTTTAAATAAAGAAGAGATATGTGAAGAAATCTGTTGGAAGTAATGCTGAAGAGTTTGTTCTCATACATGAAGAAAGCTTCAAGAAACTAAGCCAGGCTACAAAAAGAACTTCATTTAGACACATTCAGGATCTGAACCCTGTAAATAGGTAAGATGGGGAGTTGTTAGCTGATTTCATGTAGAATCCCCATCTATTGTCATTAATGAGATTTAAAAAATGCCCTTGGAAAACATGCCTGCAACTTGAAGGATCATGTTGATGACCTCCTTTGCATAAGCCTATATTGTTTTCCCTTCTGGTGAATGTCTTTGTCACTTACGTTTCCTATAGGAGCTTAAGAACAGTGGTGAATCAAGACTTCCAGGCCCGTTAGGTCTTATCCACATAATAAGTAAGAAAGCTGATGTTGTTAAAAACTTATTTTGAAGATGAGCTGTTTTAAGCCAATCTCTTATTTTCCTCTCATCCTTGCTCTTAGCATAATTTATGCAGGTTATGTTTTTAAGGTCCACCACAGGCCTGCAAGCTTTTAAGATCTTGGAGTTCTTCTTGCACTGTCTGCAGCTGCTAGAAAAACCTGGAGGCAGTCCAGCCAATTTTTTTGGTTTCATGTGGTTTGCTGGCCATAGTCGCTTGAAATGGTTTTGTGGATGAAATGTTGCAACATAGAGTTGTCTGTTCAGCTGGAGGCAGGAGGTCTAAAAATAACCTTGGGTTCCACACTGGATTAAGGTTTAATCATTTCCTACCTGACTTGCAAGTGTAGCTTAAAAAGATGAGACAAAGTTGCTGTAAGAATACATTATTTTAAAAAAAATGTGAAAACACTGTGACTGTGCTCATGTTCAGCCTTTGTAATAGTCTCTATGGGAAACTAAAAAAAGAAAAAAATCCAAACAAAAAAACCAAACCCACCCAAGATTTTTCAGGATGCAGTTAAAATGATAAAGTTAGACTGTAGATTGCACAGGAAGGGGGAATGCACCAAACACAAAAAAAATCTTCGTGGTCAAGATTCTTCCTACAAGACAGGAAGAAGGTGGGAGTAAACGAAAAGAGCAGACATACTATTGCATCAGTAGTGCCAAAATATTTTTCTCAAAGACTTTTCCACTGCCGTTGTCAGCAATAGCAAGTGGAATATTTCATCTGTGGGAAAGCTCATTCACAACACTCTTTACTGTATAGCCACCCCAAATAAAAAATGCTGAAGCTTTGCACAAATTTCCTATAACTGTCTTTTAGCCTTCATCTTCAAAAACAATGGCTGCAGTCACTGTCATGAAGCACTGGGAGCAATATTTGGATGAAGAGACAATGGTTGGCCGAATATGAATTAAGAAACCAAAAGAAAATCTAGGAAAATGTTTGAGGCACAGGAAATGCGCCAGCAGATGTTGTTGCTGTAGTGTGGCTGTTAGACTTGCAACATGCTTGGCATGTGACTCTGACTTCTTAAAAATAGAAGTGTTTACTTCTGTAGCTAAAGCCCAATATTTCCAGCTAGAGGACTCTTCCCCCATCCCCACCGAAAGGTATCTCTGCCCTACGAAAAACTGTATGGAAAAACTGTGTGCCGTATTATTTTTAATGCTGCAGTTAATAATTTCCATGTGTCTATTTTTCATACTGCTTTCATTTTGGATCTTTATCTTGAGGTGAATTGTTGCAGAGCTGGTAGGAACAGGTCAGCAGAAAAGTGTGTGTGTTGGTGAGAGTTTTTTTCTAATAATTTGATCACAATGTTATTAAACCCTCGTTAAAATAAAAATGGCCAGCAAGTTGCACAGTTCTCTCCATTTGGGACATTTTGGTCATGGATGTCGTTTTGTACCAAGCTCTGCTTGGAGAATATCCTGTTGTGGTAGCCTTGCTATGCATTTTTTAAAACATCTTGATTTGGTTCAGGGGCAAAAAGGAAAACATCTTTTCTTCAGAGCCAATGACAGATCTGGAATTTTGTGCAAAACATTTCCTGCAGGAGGGAGGTGTTGCTCAGTAGCGATATCACTAGCCTAACTACTAAAATGTCTGGCTTCACCACTCCCAAGACACTGACAGCCATCTTTCCATGGTATTAAGAGAGAAGACTGGAATTGGGAACTATAAAAACTAAGTTTTGATTACATAAATCTTTTTATATATGCTTGGTTTAGGTTACATTTTGTTGTGGATCATCAAGGACTGTTCCATTGCTGTCAAAAAATAGCTGTAATATCATGTGTCTGTTTTGGAAATGCTGAGGGAAGGAAAGCATCTTTCAAGCAGCTAGGCCTGTGATTCGGTATCCTAATTTATTATTTGATACCAAGAAATTAAAAATTAATATAAAGAGCTGTATAGTATATGCTTTTGTGGCAAGTGATTTTTCTTAGGGATTAGTAAAGTACTAAAATGAGTTACATCTCTTAGATTCTCTATATGCAAGTTTGTGCCCCAAGAGGATTTCCGAACTATCTTGTTTGTACCCTTGCCATACACAGAGTTGTTCAAAAACAAACACACAAAAACCCACCATGGAGACTCACTTGATAAAAGCTGTGGTTAAGTGAGAGGTTGTCCTTACCAGCTAGTCATGTTTTAATGTTCACTGCATGTACAGTCTGACAGAATGTTTTCATGGAATGTATGGAATATATTGCCATGCATTATGTTCATTAAATGCTAAAATGTGACAGGGTGAGTAGCCTGTACCACACAGAGGAAAAACTTAAGCTCTTTGTCCTGGTAAACTGTAAATTATTCAATACTTAGTTTACAAAGTACTCCCTTACTTTGTAAACACATTGCTGTTGGTTTTCAGAGAGCATCTTACATGCATGAATGTAAGAAGTAGAACTTTAATTTCATGAAAATTTTGGAGCTTAAGTCTGAAAAAATATGATTCGCTATGCTTGTCCTTCTGTCTTTGCCCTGGCAGCAGTATTGTTAACTTGCCGGAGTTCATTTTGATGCAAAGAAATGTTGTTTCTGTTCGTTCTTTTTTTTTTTTTTTCTTTCTCTCCCTTTTAAAAAAGTGGATTCTCAGAGCTATTGTTTAGGAACTGTTTGAAGTGTAGTAAATTGACTAAATATGGCTTGGCCTCCACTTCATTGCCAGCCAGCTTGGGCCAGTTGTTCTTGGAACTGATGCCAGAATACTTAAACACAAATTTGGAAAGTCTGGTATTTGATGAGAGCCGATGTGTGGGATGCAGACATTCAGCTGTTCGGTTGAAGAACTGAAGTAGCCTTGCTGAGTGTGACATTGATTAAGTCCTCCGGACTGTTTCAGACACATTTTTAAATTTGAATACAGTTGTGCTCTAGTCCTGAAAAGAGCTGAGTGCTATTTAACTTGTAAGCTTTGCCTGAAGGATGCCAGCATTCGGTAGAAGCTGCTTGTTGAGATCTCTTAACTGTAAGTTGCATGTATTTTCCTTAAGAATTGACCTGCTGTCAGTATGCTTAGTTGTTCATATGCTCTTGCATTGCGTGTTTGTTGCACTGGAGAGTCATGGGTTGCACGGCTGTGGTATAATACTGCTTTTTTGGCCTTAGAAATTTTCTGAAAGTGCATCTCTGCTATTCAAGGCTTTCCATAAAAACAGCTGACACATTGAAATGTGCTTCAGTCTCTCTGGTAATCTAATGATTGAGGTAATCTATCTCTTTGCGAGTACTGTAAACGCTGGGGCTGAGACAAAACCAGCCTTGGGCTGAGGGCATGCAACCATCCAGGCAGGATAGTTCTGCAAGGTAGTGTCACGGCACATTCTAAGCAACAAAATATCAAGCAAACTCATCTTTCTCTGTGGGTGAGTGGTTGATTTGCTAGTGTCGGTGAAAGGATCTCTCGCTGTACATGATGTTAGCAGCTATAAGTGAATAAAACCATCTGAATTGCATTGTAAAAGATGTGCCTGGAATCAGCTAACTCTTCTAAGCTCAGATACTTGGAGAGTTGTGGCTACCGCAGCATGGCTCTTACTCAGTCTTTCGCTATGTGCCTGCACGCTTCCTGATACCCATTTCATGGTATTTTCTCGATACCTCCCTTTCCTTCAAATGCTGCTGATACTTCCCCCTCCCCGTGTGTATGTATATATGTGTTGGGTTTTTTTCTATCCCCTGCCCCCCGCCTTCCCTTCTGGAGAAGAGATGGGGGTGTGGGAAACAGAGGAGACAAGAAAATAGAAGGACAAATTAATTTTAAAGTACTCTGACTTAACTCTGCACTTTAAAAACAACCTCGAAGTTTACTCTCATGACTCTACCACACTAGTAATAAAATTGTTGGTAGGAATTATCATCTAGAGATTGATAATTGGCTGTGGTTTAGTGATCCAAGGTATACTTTCTTCCAACCAGTTGTCAATTCTTTAGTGTTCTATGCTAACAGCCTTTTCCTTTTTATTTTTTTTTTAGTTGATTTTAGCAAGTGGTTGTATGTTTACTACAAGCAAGACTTTTGGGGGTTTTGGAGTGTTTGTGTATGTGTACATATGCAAGTATATGTGTACATACAGTCGCACATGTATATATATTTGTAAATCTTTATACATATGCACACACTTGCATAGATTTTTATATACATAAAAAGGCTACCTTACCAGTGAATGAAAACTTGCAACACTTGCTGTACCTCAGTGGGACATGCATAGGTTTTGTGAAAGACTTTAAATACTTGAGTATCTGGTAAATTCCCAGAACAGTCTGTCAAAGTGAGCTCAGTCATGTTAAGCTTTGTTGTTTTGGGCAGAGTTTTGGTCTACTAGTGAAATTCAGACCTGTCGAGAAAAGGGAATTGGTGTTTGGATCTGTAACACTTGTGGATCCACTTCTGTTGTTGGGATGTAGCTGGTGTGCCTGTTGGGAGCAACGCATGCAATGAGCAGTTTGACGTTCACCCGAGAGGGAAGGGAGAGAATCTCGTTTCTGCTTCTGAGCATAAAAGAACGCTTTGTTTGCTCCCAGCACCTGGACAGTCAGTGATCTCGTTTCAGAGTGCGTATTTCTATCCAGTTTTATTATCATAATCAGCTTTATTAGACAGTGAGGGAGAGAAGGTAATGACTTAACTCAGTCTAATCCATTAAAGTACTGGATTTAGATATGAATAGGGTATTTCTGGATACTGAGGAGGAGTGAAGCTGTCTTTATGAATGAATCAGATCTCTATCCTCAGAATGTTATGGATTTAAATACCTGAAAAAAACCCATGGTTTGTTTTGGAGAGCTTTCCCTGATATGTATTTGTCTAATTACCTCTTGAGGCTTTAGTCTTTGTTTCCTTTGACTCTCATAAATATAGCAATGCTTTGTTTGTGAAGTGTTCTTCCTTTTAATTATGTATGGAGTTTGTACACCATGTTTCTGTGTTGCTTATGAATTTGAATGGGATGCTGCTGCAAGACTCAATCTTGTTGCTATCAAGGCTAAACTCACATCTGACTTCAGTGGTTTCTTTCTCGCAAAGACATTACTGTTGTGTTACACAAGAGCAGCAAACTCTTGAGTTTTTTTGGTTTTCACATACATGAAAAGTCAATGGCTGCATTTACTGTTATCGATGTCTTCAATAAAGATTTTGTGTACAGTTGGTGACATTTGTGATTTGGTTTTGCGTGAGCCAGTAGCAAAATCATGGAATTTGTCATGGATTGAAATCTATTTTTGTGCTGTATTTCATCTTGCCCCCTAGAAATCTAGGCTTAAGCATCAGTAAAGATGAGAACCTTGTCTGTAATATCAGGGCTTCCTGACAGATCTACTGTTTTAGTCTTAACTTCTTGTGATTGTCTCTTTTTTTTTTTTTTCTTTTGGGCAGGGAGGGAGTTGTTTCACCATTTTCAGGAGATCTCAAAGTAGGTTGTAGGAGAAACAGATAGTATGCATGCATATTTTTAGAACATCTTTTAGCCTTTTGCAAAGTCAAAGATAATCATGCTGATTTAAAATACGGATTCTACTGAATATGCAGTTTTGTTGCATGAAAATACTTAATGAATTTAGGCATCCCTCATGCTGTCATGCAAGGAAATTATTCTTTTCCCATGGATTAAAAGCCATTTTCCATATGCTTTAAGGGTGATAGCGTTTATAAGTGGTTATGTGGTTATTGATCGTTGTCAATGCTAACAGTTAGAGCAGTGTATTTGTGTGAACACTGAATAATTTTTAGAATAAAGGATCTTGATCCTGTGAAGCACTATGACAAAGAACTTGTTCCTAACTTGTACCTGGGGAAAACAAGTGAACATAGCACCTACAAGATTGCATAAGAAAATGGGTCAGTAAAGCCTTACTGTTTTTCCCTAAGAAGTGACAGCAGCATGAGGGTTTTTCCTTCAGCAGTCGATGCATTTGAATCTGAAATGGGCATGGACATGTATTTGCTGACCTTGCATCTTGGTAGTTGCGTCTTTCCTGTTGAATCAGGCTGTAGACTATCTTTCTCTTAGTAGAAGCACTGAGAAATAAGCATGTCTTTCAGCCTCAGTGTTTTAAGGTTAGGTCCCAATTAATCTTCCAGCTAAAACCTCTATGGTATTCTGTGGCTTATTGATCACAGAGATTGAATGAGTAAATTTTTCCTGAATTTAAAATACAGTTTAGCTCATAGTAACCCAAAGGAGAGACATTGCATGGGAATAAAGCAAATTTCAGGGTGAAGAAGGAAGTGCATATAAATGGAAAATGTATTAAAACCAGCCTCTGTCAGATTCTAGCTGTTATGCTGTTGCATCATAGTTACATCACTGCTCATCTGGCTAATTTTTAAGTACTGTTTTCTGAATCTAAACTTGCTAGTATGATTCATCCTTTCCTTCTCTTAGGTCAGCAGGAATTTAAAAGAAATCAAGTACTTACCTCTTGGAAGTAATCTTTGCAACACTGTGTAAACTGTATTTCACAATCAGAAGTTAAAGTCTGAACAGTATAAGGTCACTTGTGAGTTTGTAGTCACCCTGCTTTGCTTAGGTCTCTGATATGACTAAGATTCACAGGTTACATTGGGAACAATTTGATCTTACTATCTATGTTTAGATGGTTACACTTCTGGTGTACCTGAAGCTGTGAAGGTAGGTGTCAAGATAATCAGCCCATGAAGTTTAACCAGACATACATTATCATAAGCTGATGGAATGTACAAGAGTGAGAACATTGCTGTAATTAACTAATCTTTTAGGAATGGGTAAAAACGAAATGCATTTCTTTTTAGTGTGTTTTTTGTTTTTTAAGTATGTAAATACTTATATATATGCAGGCTTGAGTTTGTCTAGTAGAAAGCTGATCTAAAGAAATGGAGGGGGGAATCCATCCACTCTTTTACTCATATATTTTATGTGCTTTTGTTTTAGTTTGCAAGTATGCCTGCCACAGGAAATGTGAAGAAAAGGTAAGCATATTTATTTGCCTCCCTTCTTGCTGTTGATGCACATGTATTTGAAGTTGAGACTACAAAAGATGTATCAACTAATTGAGAATAGGATGATGATTAAATCAGATGCCTAGCTGTCAATAAAGAATATTTCTTTTGCTGGCGTATTGTTCTTGCCATTAAGAAAAAACAGGTCCCTGTGTAGTCAAAGCATCTGCACCAATGGTTGAGTTTCTCATTCCTCCCACAGGAGGACATGTTTCAAGTTGAAAACAGCAATTTAAGTGGGTGAAGTACAAACCACGCATTTCTACCAGGAAAGAAAAAGTGTATCTGAGTGAATAAGCTGTATATACACCTATGTGTATGAGTGAGTGTGTGTGTATATATAGGTACACACATATATATAAAAATTTTTACAGCAACGGAGATTTAAAGGCAAACTTTTGGCATTGGATTATGAAAAGTATAAGCATATTATTAATTTATTTTCAGTGTCTACTGTAGATAGTTTCCACCCAGTTCAGCTTTATTACAAGATATTTGTTAGTTTTTAAAATCTCTTGAGTCCCTTTCACACAAGGTGAGATCAGTACTTCCATGGTCTCAGATGACTTAAAAATTCCCCATCCCTAGATTTGTGTAAATCAAAGACATTTACAGAGTTTTGCAGCCTAAATCTAGCAGTCTTGGAGGGCTGTGCTTTACCAAAACTACCTTCATGGGATATTATTCCCTGCTTTTAACTAAAACTTTTGATTAGTATTTGCTATCTATGAACACAGCATTTTTTGTAGTTAGAGCACTGGGCTTCTGAAGACCACAGATCTAGTCCTACCACCTGTGTTGTTGACTTGCTGTTTGGCCTTGTGCAAGGATTTGTTTGTTTCGGTGCTTCCAAGAAATTAATTTAGTTAAAATTCAAGAGAAGAACCTCAGCTTAGTGAAAGACTGGGAGATTTGTCAAGCTATTTGGGGAAACTATAGTACATACAAGTGTCAGTTGGCTGAGCGTCTCCCATTTGGAGTGAAAATGGTACTTGTCCATTTGAAAAATGCTGTGTTATATGGTGTGCTGAATAAATTCAGAATTCTGTTTTTTCAGGAAATAAGATGATAAAGTACACGCAGTGTACTTAAGCTTGCAAGTAAGGTATTACCTTTTGAAGGTTTTCATCAACTATTTACATTCAGTAATGATTAGTAATAATACTATAGTAATGGTGATCTGGAAGTACAAGGGAAACAGTTTAGTAGAAAGAAGTACCTTTTATTAGACCAGATGATGTAATTGATCTCTCTCGGCACAGTAGTTTTGATTCTCCAAATAGCCCTTGCAGTATGGAATTCTATCAGCTTCCCTGGGGAAGAATCTGGTTTGTTGATAATGTTGGTAGCATGCAGATTTGCTTGTGTAGGTGCTACATAGATCTAGAGCTTCCAGAAGTGGTGGTATGTAAATGATGCTGGAGACTGTGGTAAGAAATTCTTTAGACTTGTTTTGGAGACAAATAATTTCATACGTGTGCCATATGTTAAAAATGGGAAACTGTATTTCAACTAGTAATTATGCTCTCAGGCATTTGGGTGTTGAGTGTTGAAAAGACTAATATATGGGGTGCCAAAAGTATATAGTAGCGTAACTATCATCGAGATACTGGTATATTTTATGGGTTTTAAATAATTGAAAGGAAATTACTAGCATGTATTACAGAAGATCGAAAAATAAGGTATGGGAACAAGACCAAATTTAATAATCAATTATTTCTTACAAGAGGCTTTTTTTCCTGGTTTTCAGAGAAGTGGTAAGCCAACAAGTAGCTTGAATTCAGAATTTTTCTGAGTCTTTTATTTTTTGTATACTTAAATGAGGCTCACAGTAATGTTGTATATAATCTTGTTACATCATTCATCCTGATTCAGATCTGAATTTTACCTTTATTGTCTAAAATGGCGTCTGTATTTTCATTTGGTTATCAGTTTAAGGCAGGAGTGATTCTGGAGGTTTTCAAGCTGGATTGAGAATACACTAAGACCATGTAAGGATGTTGCAGCCACCTTGAGGATACCTGTAGCCATAATCATATGCACTGATTCAGATCCATGTATGTAGAAAGAGTTTCATGGACTCCAGCTGATCTGCAAGTATCTCCTTAGAATATGTTTTACCTCCAAGACAAGTAATACTCCCCGCGTTTTCTATAAAAGTACTCTGTCGACAGCTTATGGGAAGTAATTATTTTTGCATTAGTTAAACATCCCCTAAGACAAAATGTGTGAGCAGTTAGTCAGCTGACAATCCTGTGGAAAGGGGCTGAATGAGAACAAAGAACATTGCACTTAGGAGATCTTGCAGTCATTTTGGGAAAGAATAACTTATCAGCATGGTAAAACATTACTCCAAAGACTACTGGGGTGATGAGTGTTCATTAAAAGCCTTATTATGTGCAAATCTAGCCATAAAGCCCCGTAACAAAACAGATAATGTTATAAATACGTTCAGGTAAAAACAGCAGCTCAGGCTTTTACGCTGGCAACACTACAATGCAGGTTTTCAAGAGTTTGTCAAGACAATACCACTATTATGCTTGCAAGTGAAAAACAAACATTTCTTGTTATATAAATCATCCATGAAAATAAAGTTTAGGCAGACCTGAAAATCGGACTCTGAATTTGATCAGAAGATACAAATGAAGGAAGAATCACATTTTGGAATCCTTCGGGATGTCAGCTGCTGCCTTCTAGGATGAACCCTGAATCAGTTCTGTGACGGTTTTCCAGTTGCCCCTGACATAACAGTGAGTACAAAATAACAAATGTAGGCAGGCATTGCAGTAATATTTCAAAACCTAGGGCACAACTGGAAGAAAATCTGCAGTTACAAAACCAAAAGAAGCAGAGATTAGCTTGCACCAATTTAGGCTGTTGCATTCAGTGCCATTGTATCAGTTACAGAAAGATTATAACTTTTGAAATGATGTAGCGTAAATCCACTAGGTCCTGCAGATAGATATGAGCGTGAAAGTTGGATGAGCTGTAAAAGAAAGTTACCCAAAAACCCAACAAAAAAAAGTGCCAAAAGCACAGGCTCCGCTCTCTTGGAATTATATGTGCAAAGAAGAACAAGAACACAGTGGATATCTGGATATAAAACCTTAAGAGATATATCCATCTCGGTCAGGTTACTGTTTGCAGTTTAGCCCTGAAGGGGAGGGTGTGTGTGTGGCTATAGGGATGAATTAATGGAAATTAAGGATCTACAAATTCAGAACAGATGTCAGGAAGCAGTATTTCATGCAGAGAGCAATGAATATGTGAGCAAGTCTCCCAGGCAAGTTTGTTCAGACGAAAAGCAGCGAGGTCACTCAGGACTGAAGTGATCTGATCGTGTCCCAGGAGACAGAGCCCTGAGTGGGCTGTGCTGTGAAGGGGCTGGTTGATGAGTCTGCAATGAGGACGTCCCTCAACTCCCATAGCCCGTGTAAATTTTCGTAACTGATTTGTGAAACTCTGTGCTGCATCCCTCTGTACCAGAGATCTTGGTACGCACCTGGGTCTGCAGAAGCATTTGATTTCAGTACAGCCTCTCAGGAGAGCTGTTCTGCCTGCGTACCGCTCCATGGGCCTCTTCTGCACCCAGAAGAGGTATGCGCATAGTGTGCGCTGGCAGGGCTGAGCTGAGGTTGCCCTGTTGCTCTGAGCCTCAGAAACTTGGTACACGCTAATAGAAAGACACATAGTTGTATCTGTAATGTGACTTTTCTAATATTCTGGCTGTACGCACTCATAGTGCGGTGTTGTCCTGCTGACATACATGCACGCTCATCAAGAAGGCCTGGTGAACCGTACTTTTCTGCATGTTGGTAGAAAGGAGAGCCTAAAAATGCTGCTCTGCTCGATCAGTGATGTCTCTTCTGAGCATGGGAAGCTCTCATAAACTTGTCGCTGACCTTGCATAGATTAAGCTGTTGTAATATATTTGGTTTTGCAGCAGGCTTATCTAGAACTAAAGCAAACCTTTCAAAGTGTGATGTTGTACCAGCATATAATACTCTGTCAGTTTACCATAAAAGTTTTTTTTGTGTTTTAATAATCTGTGCTTTTTTTTTCCTTCAAAGTTATGGAGGCAGAAAACCACACTAGAGGAAAGTTTTTGCTATTCTTGCGTGTACTGTATTTTAGAACTCTCTCAAAGGCAACATTTTTGGTTTCACTCTGAAAAACATTGTAAGAATGAATTCTGAAAGAATTTTGTTTTGCTCTACAAATCGCAGTTCATTTATGTAATTACTGCCCTGTATGGCCTCAGTCTGTGTGTGTTTAACTTGGAAATGTTTCTGTATGGCTATTTCTTCAGAGGTACATATCTAATTAGTGTTCCTTGAGGTTTCTGAAGCTACAGCATGTCTAATGCCCCAGGGCTTTGCTCTGGATTTTGCTCTGGGAACTTGAGTCCCCTTTGTTTTGTAGCTTTGTCTTGGGGCATGTCTTTCCGCTTATGATGTAGGAATACTTGTTTGTCCCACCACAAGGCTTTCACTTAGCTCTCTGTCCTGGGAAACCACTTCTTCCATCTTCTACTCTGCCAGTTAGGTATGTGGTGTAGAGCTGGGGCATTGAAAGGCATCATCTCATGACTCTAGCCAAACTTTGTTCTTTGAAGTCTGGGAATTTGCAGACCAGTTTCTATCTCCCCTGCTGTGGGAAAATTGAAAGTGGGAGGGGGAACCTCTTGACCATAGTTTCTTCACCTGTTTCTTGTGTGCTAATTCTTCCTCTTGAGAACTGACTGATTTTACTAAGTTTGTAAGCAAATGCTTAAATTCTCTTACAATCAGTAAGTTTAAGTATTTGCTGAAGTCTTTTTGCTGAATCAGGTGTGGTCCAGCTTTATGCATTTGCCTAGTGAACATTGCATGTATCCTTAATTCAAACTGGAAGGTATTTTTGCTATGCTTAAGCCAAAAATACATTTTCTTTACCTAATACAGTTTGATTCTTTGCTAGTCTGAAATGGTATTTCAAAGAAACCAATATCCTAGGCAGATGGCTCTATGTTTTTTCCCAGTTCCAGTAAGATTAATATATTTATGTAGGGGTTTGATTCAGCACACTTTCTCCTTCACCTTTCAAGAAGCTGTCTTAGACCTCTCAGTGGAGTGCAGATTTAATCAACGCTTGAAAATTTTGTATTAATGGTCTAAAATCCTTGGTTAGACTAGTTTCCTGAGCTGTAGTGTGCTGCTTGAATTCTGGCAAAGCTAGACCAAACGATTTATTATTTTCAAATTCTGTAGTTTATTTTTTGTAGAGAAATAACGGATTGATAATATGTTTAGATTTATAATAAGTTTTTAACATTTTATAATTTATAAAGCCACCAAAATAGTTTTAATCATAAAAGGTATAAACTCTGATGTGGCACTTTGCTGCTTTTCTCAAAGGCCATTTTTTTTCTAATTCTTTTTTTCTTGGCACTTGTGTCTGAGAAAATATAATTCTTCCCTTGACTTTGCTCTTCCTTTTTCTTTAAACCGTAAATGGTTTAAAGAAAACAGCTTAAAAGCTGTTGCTGGTTGAAAGGATTGAAAGAAGGCTCCCCACTGCCCCCAAATCCATAGTCCCTTGTGATACACCACTCTTTCTCTTAGTCTCTTTAACAGTCTAGGAAATATGAACATGATTACAGAAAAATGCGTAGAAAAAAGCAAAAATTTTACAGTAGTTCAAGTCAAAAATACAACTAGCAGCACTATAGAATGGAGGAAGACAGTAATCACAGCAATAAAAATTAGCAAGGAGTGATGGCTGGTTTTGGTCCTGGGTTGCATGTTCAACCTGTCTTGTGAAAATAAAGAACTTCTTATCTACCTATCTCTCTCTCTGTATATGTAGAGAGTCTAATATTGGTCAGATACTCTTCAGTTTGGAGATTTAAAGCACAAGCTGTGTTAGTGCTCAAAAGGTTCTATTGGCTTTTGTCACTTGGGTACTTCTTCGACGGGTTTGTAAATAAACCTTGTGCTTATTTGAGGCAGTAAGGCTGGGATGTGGCTCCTGCAGTGGATGGGCATGAAGGCAGATACTTTTACCCTGTAAAGAGAATCAGTGGCCCTTGGCAGTCCAGTGGGACAGATATGAGAGAAGCATATGGTGCTCTGCCATATCGCAATTTCTCTTCTGTGTTTTTGGAGCAAGAAGGAAAGATCCTTCTCTTTTGCGTAAGGTTAAGGAAAAGAGATGGAATATTTTCTGTCACCCTTGCGAAGAGTTCCAAGGCAAGTCAATGTGGACTATTGCTTCATTTACCTTCCTGAAATTTAGTTTAGACTCCTGAAATGATGTCTGATGTAATGCTTCCCACCAAGTGGCTGATAGATATACATGCTCATGTTTCCTCTCTCATAGGTGTTTGTGACATACACACGCATGCAAATAAGGCAACTATGTGAGGTACTCCTTCCTCCCCCAGCCCCCAGTCCGGCTTCTGTATAAAACAGATGTTGGATGTAACGCACTGTAATTCATTGACCCCAGAATGTCCCCTGAACTTTTTCAGAAATTCACCATTATCTGAATTTAACATTAGTGCACCCTGGTCTGTCTTTTAAACAGCTCGATTAACTGTTCAGAATTGATTTATGGACAGTGCATTCTTATTAGTCGTATAATAACCAAAAATGTATTTAATTTTTGATTGTGGATTAGTTTCATGGTTTCCTACTACTTGTGTAAATGATGTCCAAATGAAAAAACAAAAAACACTACGAGACAATGACCCCCCCACGCCAAATATTTTCCTTTTAGTCCTCTTATCTTAAGAATACTGAATCTAATTTTTGTTTTCCACATTTTCCCCTCTGCTTCTGTTCTTACTTTTATGCCTTCTGTATCAGGAATTTAGTTTAAATCCTCGTCTTAAATGTGCACACTTGGCTTGCTTTGATACTTTTTTTTAAAGATTCGAAAGAAGACTTTCTGTTTAAAAGTTCTTCACTTGTAGCTTCTCTGTATTGCACTGAAGTTATGTTGAGCCGAAGGGTGGTGGCTTCTCACTCTGCAGCGCATGGTATGTCCTGATTGCAGGACGCTACTTCTTTGTGCATTGCTAAAGAGTAAAGTACATAAAGGAGCACCTCTCTAGACTTCCATTACCACTGTCAGAAGGAATTTTGACTTGTAGTCCCAGGCAAGGGGACTGAAGGAAAAAAAACCCCAAACAAAACCCAAAACAAAAACCCCTGAATTTAACGTAAGTGCACCCAGGCCCATCTTGTTTGATTACTAGTTCCATTAGGAAGGTGAAACCAGGCAAGAGACTTGATAGCAGAAGCGAGTAAGCAGTGGGCTGGAGTCTTCAGAGTGGTGGTTAGGCACTTCGTCTTCAAATGAAAAAAAGATAAGTCGCTGAAGTTTCCAAAGTTACTGTGTTCCTGCTAATGTCTGATCTCTGGTGCTTCTTCAATTACTGTACTGAAATTATTGTGAAGGTTGGCCTAGTATGTTCACAGTGATACTTGGTCAGTTTGGAAAGGGACACTATGTCTTCAATGTTACCATTTTTCAAACTATTGCCCTCTCTTTTTGAGGGTGATAAATATTTATTTCTTTTATATCTGATTTGCATGCTGCATCACCTTGCTATTGAGGGAATTCATCATGTGTATTCAAATGGGTGGAAAGAATTCCTCTTTGAAAGTTTAAAACAATTCAAAATTAGAGCAGAAGCCAGATTTGCAAGATGTCAAAATGTGTATGACGTTTTAAAGAGATGGCCGCTACTTCGGTAGTGTTTCTCTTGAACTTTCCAACCTTGGTTCATACTGACTCAGCTGCATTTCAAGCACTGCAGATCATGTGTCAAACTTTCTTCAGAAAAATAAAGGCAGTGTTGGGGGAACAGACACAAACAGAATACCACAAACTTTTTACCTCAATGCCCAGGATTTATCAATCATTATATTGTTGGTTTTTTTTAAGTAATTTTGAAGTAAAGCTCTTTGAGCAACCTGAGATCAGCAAAAGACTGTCAACTTTTATACCTTAGTTAACCTATGCTTTCAACGGTGACATTTTAAAACTATTGTGACCAACAAGTGGACCAAATAGTGGCAACTTTGCTTCTCAAATGGGTTCACATGAGTTTGGGGTTTTGTGGTTTAGGGTTTTGTTTGTTTGTTTTGGTTTTTTTAGTTTCAGTATGGGTTCTCTTTAACCCTCTCAGATTTTGGGCAGAGGGAATCAAGGACTTAAATGAAAATTTGTGTCATGTTGTTTCCAGGAGACAATTTTGTGAACGAACCGCTGTGGTTGATGCATTTTTGTGGGAATCCATACATCTGAACACACAAGGCTAAAGACTTCAAGGAGTGTTTTCTTCATAGGCAGTGTTTAGCCTGTTATATTACCATGCATGCAACCCTTTTAGTGCTTCATGGCATTGGGCTAGAATTAAAAATGTTTACAGTTGAAGTCCAAGGGATTACTGTGTGAGTTTTGTAACTGACGTTTGCAGCTCAAAGGGATCTTCAGATATTTCCTGACTGTACCCAGAAGCTGTATCTTGCAGATCCTCCTGTCTGCAAAATATTTTGCCCTCTGTTAGATATGATATCACTGTAATGAACTGTGTAATACATAAATTTTCAGATTCAACCAGAACTGTAAGCTATTGAGGGACATGAGGGCTTGAAATTGCTTTTTATGGGCATAAACCTTGCATTTTTTAGGTAGCAGAAGTGCTGTGCTGGAGCGTTTTGTATTTGGCAGTTAATTTGCTGGGGCTTTCCAAATATGAAAAATTATTCTAAAGTATGCTAGTGTTTTTTAGATAAGAGCTCTCAGATTTACTGTTCCAGATAGCTGGCTATGTTGTGCAAGACCCAGCTGGTACATGTAGGACTTCAAGGCTTGTTTGTTTCCTTGCTGGTTTTCTTTTAAAAATAAATCTAGCTGTTGGCAAGGGGAAAAGAGAATAAGATGATGTTAGTGAGGGAAGGACACAAAAAAAAATTTTCTGCTTTTCTTTGTTCACCACCAAATTATGGATAGATTACATTTTCATGACAGATGTGAACGTGCTACTGGAAAATCTTAGAGTTGTGGTTTCTTTTGTTTGTGTTTTTTTTTCCTCCTGTGCCCTGTCCTGTTTTGGATGATTTTTGGAAGTACCTCTTTTCTGGTCCAGTTGTTTTCGGGCTAGCTCTGATCCTTTCTGTATAGATACAGGAGATCTCACACAGACCTGCCGTGTAACTTTTTTTTTTTTTATGAAGAGCAGTAGAAGGGCATTTGTCAGTCTTTTAAAGTGGGATCAAAGAACCCGGGAATGATGCATTTTACATTGCTGCTGCTTGGAATGCTCCCTTAGGACACATTATATAGCTCATGCCACGTTTGTCTCTGGGAAGTGGGAATGAAGTAGCTTACAAGAATATACCACCCCTTTCTTTGTGAGTTACTGCTATAAAAAGTTGTTTCCCTTACTGTACATGATGCTTTTAGCTTTTACGCAAGAGGCATTGCTTTTGCATCCACTGTTACAGCTAAAGGCAATAGCAACATCTCGAAAGGTACTCTGAACATCAACAGTGGCTGTAACTGCATCGCAGGCAAAATGTCCCAATGATGCATAGCATTTTACATCATTGCTGTGTCATACTATATTGCTTTTACCAGGGGTTTTGGTGAAGAGTGCGTACTCCTAGGAACTGGTTGAATTCCCTCTTGTATTATTGCATCT
>NW_028114081.1:0-13317 GCF_964289735.1 Phaethon aethereus | reverse complement strand
CCCATGCTATGGGGCACACCCCCCCCCCCTCCCGGCGCTCCCCCCCGTCCCCTGCCCCCCAAGTGTGGGTCCCGCTGACCTCGGTGCCGGTGGCAGAGCCCCCCCAGCACGACCCCCCCCAGCGCCACGTAGGCCACGGCCGCGGCCCCCACGGGGCCCCCCCAGCCCCACGGCGCCGGCCACGTGCCTGGGGACCGGGATGGCGTCACCCCACGGCTGCCCCACAACCCCCGGCCCCACACACCGCCCCCCCCGCCCCGATCCCATGTCCGGTCCCATCCTCCCCCCCCCACTGCCCCCCAAGTCCCCCCAACCCCCCCAGTGACCCCCAAGTTCCCCCCATATCCCCCATTCCCCCCAACCCCCCCCGAGCCCCCCCCGCTGCCCCCAACCCCCCCAGAGCCCCCCGCTGCCCCCCAAGTCCCCCCAACCCCCCCAGTGACCCCCAAGTCCCCCATATCCCCCCCATTCCCCCCAACCCCCCCAGCGCTCCCCAGAGCCCCCCAAGTCCCCCCAACCCCCCCAGTGACCCCCAAGTCCCCCCATATCCCCCCCATTCCCCCCAACCCCCCCAGCGCTCCCCAGAGCCCCCCAAGTGCCCCCAACCCCCCCAGTGACCCCCAAGTCCCCCCATATCCCCCCCCATTCCCCCCAACCCCCCAGCGCTCCCAGAGCCCCCCAAGTGCCCCCCAACCCCCCCAGTGACCCCCAAGTCCCCCCCCCGACCCCCCATTCCCCCCCCACCCCTCCGGCCCCCCCGAGCCCCCCCGGCCCCCCCGCGCCCCCCACCTCCGGGGGGCGGCAGCTCCTCCTCTCTCCGCCGGCTCCCGTTGCCCCCCCCGGGGTTTGGGGCCCCCCCGGGGCCCCCCCCCGCGTCGGGGGACCCGCAGCCGGGGTGACCCTGGGGGGGGACACACGGGGGGGTAGGGGGGCGCCGGGCCCCCCAGAGACCCCCATGGCCCCCCCGTAGCGCCCCATAGCCCCCTATAGCACCCCATAGGGCCCCATAGCCCCCCCTCGCAGCACCCCATAGCCCCCCCCGTAGGACCCCCCCCCCGCCCCATAGCCCCCCCCGTCCCTCCCCCCCTGCCCCATAGCCCCCCCATCACTCCCATAGGGCGCCCCATAGCCCCCCACATGGCCCCCCCGTAGCGCCCCATAGCCCCCCCGTAGGACCCCATAAGACCCCCCCCCCGCCCCATAGGGCGCCCCATAGCCCCCCCCATGGCCCCCCCCATAGCTCTCCCCCCCCCACCCCCGGTGGGGGCCGGTGCTGCCGTGGGGCAGCCCCACGGCGCAGGCGCGGGGGCCGGTGTGGGGCAGCCCCGCTCGGGGGCCGGGGGGGCTGGGCTGAAGGCCGGACCTGGGGGCACTGCGTCATCCCCAGTACCCACCAGTGCCGCCCAGTATGGACCAGCCCCCCCCAGTAAGGAGCAGGGACCTCCCAGTATGAACTGTCACCCCCCAGTATGACCCAGGGACCTCCCAGTATGGGCCAAGGACCTCCCAGTATGAACCAGTCCCCCTCCAGTATGACCCAGGGACCTCCCAGTATGGACCATCACCCCCCAGTATGACCCAGGGGCCTCCCAGTATGAACCAGTCCCCCTCCAGTATGACCCAGGGACCTCCCAGTATGAACCAGTCCCCCTCCAGTGTGACCCAGGGACCTCCCAGTATGACCCAGGGACCTCCCAGTATGGGCCAAGGACCTCCCAGTATGAACCAGTCCCCCTCCAGTGTGACCCAGGGACCTCCCAGTATGGACCATCACCCCCCAGTACATCCATGGGGAGATGGGGGGCGGGGCAGCCCCTCACCCTCCGGGCGGCTCCGGGCGGCGCTGAGGGCCCGGGGGGCGCGGGGGGAGGGGACCCTCTGCCCCACGGGCGGGGGCGGCAGCGGGGGCGTGGCCTGGGGAGAGGGGGCGGGCTGAGAGGGGCTGGAGCCCCGCCCCCACCAGCCCCCGTGGCCACCAGCCCCACATCCCCGGCCCCACATCCCCACCCCCATGGCCACCAGCCCCTGTGGCCACCAGCCCCACACCCCTGGCCCCGTGGCCACCAGCCCCCGTGGCCACCAGCCCCACATCCCCGGCCCTATGGCCACCAGCCCCTGTGGCCACCAGCCCCACACCCCTGGCCCCGTGGCCACCAGCCCCCGTGGCCACCAGCCCCACATCCCCGGCCCTATGGCCACCAGCCCCTGTGGCCACCAGCCCCCATGGCCACCAGCCCCACATCCCCACCCCTATGGCCACCAGCCCCCGTGGCCACCAGCCCCCATGGCCACCAGCCCCACATCCCCACCCCTATGGCCACCAGCCCCACACCCCCAGGCCCATGGCCACCAACCCCTGTGGCCACCAGCCCCACATCCCTGGCCCCACATCCCCACCCCTATGGCCACCAACCCCTGTGGCCACCAGCCCCACATCCCTGGCCCCACATCCCCACCCCTATGGCCACCAGCCCCCGTGGCCACCAGCCCCACACCCCCGGCCCCGTGGCCACCAGCCCCGTGGCCACCAGCCCCACATCCCTGGCCCCACATCCCCACCCCCATGGCCACCAAGCCCTGTGGCCCCCAGCCCCTGTGGCCACCAACCCCACATCCCCGGTCCCACATCCCCACCCCCATGGCCACCAGCCCCTGTGGCCACCAGCCCCACACCCCTGGCCCTGTGGCCACCAGCCCCCGTGGCCACCAGCCCCACATCCCCACCCCTATGGCCACCAGCCCCTGTGGCCACCAACCCCACATCTCCGGCCCCACACCCCCAGCCCCACATCCCTAGCTCCGTGGCCACCAGCCCCGTGGCCACCAACCGCCGTGGCCACCAGCCCCACATCCCTGGCCCCACATCCCCACCCCCATGGCCACCAGCCCCTGTGGCCACCAGCCCCACACCCCTGGCCCTGTGGCCACCAGCCCCCGTGGCCACCAGCCCCACATCCCCACCCCTATGGCCACCAGCCCCTGTGGCCACCAACCCCACATCTCCGGCCCCACACCCCCAGCCCCACATCCCTAGCTCCGTGGCCACCAGCCCCGTGGCCACCAACCGCCGTGGCCACCAGCCCCACATCCCTGGCCCCACACCCCCAGCCCCACATCCCTAGCTCCGTGGCCACCAGCCCCGTGGCCACCAACCGCCGTGGCCACGAGCCCCACATCCCTGGCCCCACATCCCCACCCCCATGGCCACCAGCCCCGTGGCCCCCAGCCCCACATCCCCGGCCCCACATCCCCACCCCCATGGCCACCAGCCCCGTGGCCCCCAGCCCCACACCCCCGGCCCCATGGCCACCAACCGCTGTGGCCACCAGCCCCTGTGGCCACCAGCCCCACATCTCCGGCCCCACATCCCCGGCCCCACATCCCCACCCCCATGGCCACCAGCCCCCGTGGCCCCCAGCCCCTCCCCCCGGCCCCCCCCCCGTGGCCACCGGCCCCGTGGCCACCGGCCGCCCCTCACCGGCGGCCCGGCCCCCCGGGGGGCGCGGGGGCCCCCCCAGCAGCGGCAGCAGCAGCAGCAGCCGCGCGGCCGCCATCTTCCCCGCGGGGGCTGCGCCGGACGCGGCGCCGCCGCCGGCGCCCCCGAGCGTGACGGGGCCCGGCCCCCCCAAATCCCGCCCCTCCCCCACCCCCGGGCCGGCCCCCTCCCCCACGCCCCTCCCCCACCCCAGTGGGTGCCCCTCCTCCCCCCCCTCCCCGTTGCGGGGGTTGGGTCCTCCCCCCCCCCGCCCCTCCCCCACACCGGTGGGTGCCCCCCACCCCCTCGCGGGGGGCCGGATCCTCCCCTCCCCCCCGCCGCCCCTCCCCCCACCCCCGGGGACGTGGGGCGGCTGCGCGGGGGGGTGGGGGTGGGGGGAGGGGGGGATGGGGGGGTGCCGGGGGGTATTGGGGGGGCGGGGGGGGGCTGGGGGGGGCTATGGGGGGTTGGGGGGCATTGGGGGGGGCTGGGGGGGGGCGATGGGGATATTGGGGGGGTGCCGGGGGGTATTGGGGGGAGGGGGGTGATGGGAGTGTTTGGGGGGGGCTGGGGGGTATTTGGGGGGCCTGGGGGGGTGCTGGGGATTTGGGGGGGGGCGGGGGGTATTGGGGGGCGATGGGGGTCTTTGGGGGCGAGGAGGGTGATGGGAGTGTTTGGGGGGGCTGTGGGGGGGGCGATGGGGATATTGGGGGGGCGGGGGGGGTCTGGAGGAGCGAGCGCAGCGGTCCTCCCGGGCTACCGAGTCCGCCCTCCCGGGCGGGCAGAGCGGCCCCGGGGCGGGGCTCAGCGGTCCTCCAGCAGCATAGAGTCGTCGGCGGGGCGGGGGGCAGAGCGGCAGCTGTAGGGGGTAACCATCGAGCGGCGGCGCCGCCGGGCCCAGCGGTTGCCTAGAGCGTCGCTCTCGGCATTTCCGGCCCCGGAAGCGGAAGTCGCGGAGGCGATTTCCGGGCGGGGGCGGGGCGAGAGTCGCGACATGGCGCTGCCCGTTGCGCTGCTCCGCGGGGCGCGGGGTCCGGCTGCCGGTGCGGGGGGGGGGGGGGGCTCCGGTGGGGGGGGGGAGACCGGGGGGTGTGTGTGGGGGGGGGGAGGGGGCAGGGAGCGCGGGGTGGGGGGAGGGGGCGGGGGGTGAAGGTCACGGCGCACGTGGAGGGGGGGGCTCCAGGGCCCTCGGGACCCCCCCTCCCCCCACCCCGTAGAGACCCCCCGCCGCCCCCCCCCGGACCCCGTTGTCCCGCGGGGGGGCCCCACCGTGACCCTCCCCCCCCCCCCCCCAGCTCTGCGCAGCCGCCTCCCCCCGGGCGCCCTCGGCGCGGTGAGCGGGGGGGGGGGGCGGGATTTGGGGGGGGCCCAGGGGGATTTGGGGGGGGGCGAGGGGTTTGGGGGGCCTAAGGAGGTCGGAGGGGGGGGCAAGAAGGGATTGGGGGGGGGTGAGGGATTGATTTGGGGGGGGGCTCAGAGGGGTCTGGGGGGCAGGAAGGGATTGGGGGGGGCCCAGAGGGGGCGGGGGGGGGCTCAGAGAGGTTTGGGGTGGCTCAGAGCGGGGGGGGGGCAGAGGGGTCGGGGGGGGCAGGGAGGGCTTGGGTGGGGCGGGGGGGGTGGGGGTCTCGGGGGGGGTGGGGGGCTGGGGGGGGGGCAGGGGAGGTTGTGGGGGGGGGAGGTTGGGGGGGGCAAGAAGAGGGTTGGGGGGGGGGCAGGGCGATTTGGGGGGCCCCCCCCCGTGACACACGCCACCCCCCCTCCCCCCGCAGGCCCCCCCCCGGCGGGGGTGGGCGGCCGAGGCCAAGGCCAAGGCCACGTTCGTGCGGGACAAGCCCCCGTCAACGTCGGCACCATCGGCCACGTCGACCACGGCAAGACCACCCTGACGGCCGCCATCACCAAGAGTGAGGGGGGGGCCGGGGGGGGCCGGGGGGGGCCCAAAATGGGGAGGGGGGGGGGGTTGGGGGGATTTTGGGGGGGAGTTGGGGGGGATTTGGGCGTTTTGGGGTGAGTTTGGGGGGGCTGGGGGTGATTTGGGGGAGTTGGGGGGGGAGTTGGGGGGGGTTTGGGGCAATTCAGGGCGTTTGGGGGGGATTTGGGGGGATTTGGGGGGGTTGGGGGGATACTGGGGGAGGATTCGGGGGGATTTGGGAGTGTTTTGGGGGGATTTGGGGAGTTTTTGGGGGGTTTTGGGGGCATTTTGGGGCGATTGGGGGGGTTTTGGGGGGACTTTGGGGGAGGATTTGGGGGGATTTTGGGGGAATTTGGGGCATTTCGGGGAGGTTTTGGGGAGGATTCGGGGGGGTTGGGGGGATTTGGGGAGTCCTGGGGGGATTTGGGGAGACTTGGGGGGGTTTGGGGAGGAATTGGGGGTTTGGGGGGATTTTGGGAGTTTTTGGGGCGATTTTAGGGGTTTTGGGGGCATTATGGGGCATTTTGGGGCGATTCGGGGGCGTTTGGGGGGGATTTGGGGTGCGGGGGGTTCGGGGGGGGGTCCGGGGGTGACGCCCCCCCCCCCCCCCCCAGTCCTGTCGGCCTCGGGCAGCGCCCGGTTCCGCCCCTACGAGGAGATTGACAGCGCGCCGGAGGAGCGGGCGCGCGGCATCACCATCAACGCCGCGCACGTGGAGTACGCCACCGCGCGGCGCCACTACGCGCACACCGACTGCCCCGGCCACGCCGACTACGTCAAGGTGCGCCCGCCCCACAGCCGCCCCATAGCCGCCCCATAGCGGCCCCATAGCTGCCCCATAGCTGCCCCATAGCGGCCCCGTAGCGGCCCCATAGCGGCCCCATAGCTGCCCCGTAGCGGCCCCATAGCTGCCCAACGGTGCCCCAGCAGTGCTGCTGGTACCTTGTAGCTACCCCATAGCCACCCCACAGTGCCCCACAAGCGTTGCTGGTAGTCTATAGCTGCCCCATAAGTGCTGCTAGTAGCATATAGCTGTCCCATAGCCGCCCCACGGTGCGCTATAAGTGTTCTTGGTACCCTATAGCTGCCCTATAAGTGCTCTTGGTACTCTATAGGTGCCCCATAGCTGCTCATGGTAGTCTATAGCTGCCCCATAGGTGTCTCATGGTGCTCCCTACCTGCTGCTGGTACCCTATAGCTGCCCCATAAGTGCTCTTGCTAGCGTATAGGTGCCCCACGGTGCCCCGTAGTTGCTCTTGCTACCCTATAACTGCCCCACAGTGCTCCTTAACTGTTCCTGATACCCTATAGCTGCCCCATAGCTGCTCCTGATACCCTATAGCTGCCCCATAATTGCTCCTGGTACCCTATAGCTGCCACATAGCTGCCCCACGATGCCCTATAGCTGCTCCGGGTACCCTATAGGTACCTTGCAGTGCTCCATAACTGCTATTGGTACCTTATAGCTGCCCCATTGTTGCCCCATAGTGCCCCATAACTGCTCGTGGTACCCTATAGCTGCCCCATAGTTGTGCCTGATACCCTATACCTGTCCCATAGCTGCCCCACAGTGCCTCATAACTGCTCATGGTCCTCTATAGCTGCCCTATAGCTGCCTCACATCTCACAGTGCCCCATAAGTGCTTTTGGTATCCTATAGCTGCCCCACAGTGCCCCAACACTGCTCCTGGTACCGTATAGCTGCCCTATAGCTGCGCCACAGCGCCCCATAGCTGCTTCTAGTACCCTGTAGGTGCGCCATAGGTGCCCCACGGTGCCCCATAACTGTCTGTGGTACCTTATAGCTGCCTCATAGTGCCCTGTAAATGCTTTTGGTACCCTATAGGTGCCCTATAGCTGCCCTATAGCTGCCCCACAGCTGCCGCACGGCACCATGTGACTGCTCCTAGCAGCCCGTAGCTGCCCCCCAGCACCCCATAACTGCCCCCAGCGCCCCATAACTGCCCCCAGCGCCCCACAGCTGCCCCCGGCACCCCACAGGTGGCCCCCGCACCCTATACCTGCCCCCCATATCCCCCCCAGAACCCCCCCACAGATCACGCGGACCCCCATATCCCCACCCCCCGCCCCGCCCCCCATATCCCAGGGGTCCCCCCGACTCCCCCCATATTCCGGGGGTCCCCCGGCCCCCCGGGGGGGGCTGACACCCCCCGTTTTGGGGGCGCCCCCCCCAGAACATGATCACGGGGACGGCGCCGCTGGACGGCTGCATCCTGGTGGTGGCGGCCACCGACGGGCAGATGCCCCAGACCCGCGAGCACCTGCTGCTGGCCAAGCAGGTGGGGCGCCGTGGGGCGGGGTGCCGTGGGGCAGGGCGCCGTGGGGCAGGAGGGGGGATCTGTGGGGCTGGGGAGGGGTTCTGGGGAGGTTTGAGGGGTTGGAAGAGGGTTGGGGGGGGATATCTGGGATGCTGGGGGGGGATCTGTGGGGCTGGAGGGGGATCTATGGGGCTGGGGGGGGATCTGTGGAGCTGGAGAGGGATCTGGGGGGCATCTGTGGGGCTGGAGGCGGATCTGTGGGGCTGGGGGGAATTTGTGGGGCTTGAGAAAACATCTGTGGGGTTAGAGGTAGGAGGTATGGGGCTGGGGGGTGTCTATGGGGCTGGCGGTGGGGATCTGGGGGGCAGCTGTGGGGCTGGGGAGGGGAGCTGTGGGCTGCGACGAGAATCTATGGGGCCGGGGAGGGATCTATGGGGCAGGAGAGGGGGATGTGTGGGGCTGGTGGGGGGGATCTGTGGGGCAGGAAGCAGCTCCATGAGGCTGCAGGAAGACCGGTGGGTGATCTATGGGGCTCGAGCCAGGCTTATGCGTCTGCGGAGGGATCTATGGGGTGGGGGAGGGACCTATGGGGCAGGAGAGTGGCACGTGTGGGGCAGCACGGGACCCCCGAACCCGGGTGGGCACCAGCCTCTGCCCCCCCATCCAGCCGGGGCGGGCGGCTCGGGGCGGGGGGGAGGGGAGACGAGATGCGGGCGCCGTGGGGCTGCCCCACGGCGCGGCCCGCCCCACAGGTGGGGGTGCAGCACGTGGTGGTGTACGTGAACAAGGCGGACGCGGTGGCCGACCCCGAGCTGCTGGCGCTGGTGGAGCTGGAGGTGCGGGAGCTGCTGGCCGAGTTCGGCTACGACGGCGAGCGCACCCCCGTCATCGTGGGCTCCGCGCTCTGCGCCCTGCAGGTCAGCCCCACGGCCAGCCCCATAGCCGGCCCCATAGCCGGCCCCACGGCTCACCCCACGGCTGGAGCGGTGAAGCCGGGGGCGCGTCCCGGCTCGGCCACCGCGGCGGGTTCCTCGGTGGCTGCCGCGAGCTGCGCCCACGTCTGTGCCCCACATCTGTCTGTGCCCCACATCTGTCTGTGCCCCACATCTGTCTGTGCCCCACAAGCTGCTCCTCTCTGCCTCTGCTCCACATCTCTTGGCCCCACATCGCTGTGTCTCTGCTCTCTTTCCTGCCCCACAACCTGTCCCTGTGTATCCCGTGTTCTGCCCCATGGCTTGTTCCTTTCTGCTCTTCCTTCTGCCCCACACTTTCCCCCTCTCTCTGCCCCACAACCTGTTCCTCTGCCCCCCCCCCGCCCCTCTGCACCCCCCCGGCCCTGCCCTACACCTTCCCCCTCTCTGTGCCCCACAACCTGCCCCTCCGCACCCCCCCCCGGCCCTGCCCCACACCTTCCCCCTCTCTGTGCCCCACAACCTGCCCCTCCGCACCCCCCCCCGGCCCTGCCCTACACCTTCCCCCTCTCTGTGCCCCACAACCTGCCCCTCCGCGCCCCCCCCGGCCCTGCCCCACACCTTCCCCCTCTCTGTGCCCCACAACCTGCCCCTCTGCACCCCCGCCCCGGCCCTGCCCCACAACCTGCTCCTCTGCCCCCCCTCCGTGCCCCCCCCCCCGGCCCTGCCCCACACCTTCCCCCTCTCTGTGCCCCACAACCTGCTCCTCTGCACCCCCCCCGGCCCTGCCCCACACCTTCCCCCTCTCTGTGCCCCACAACCTGCCCCTCCGCGCCCTCCCCTCCGGCCCTGCCCCACAAGCCGCCCCCCCGGTGCCGCCCCCCCAGGACCGTGACCCCGAGCTGGGGCTGAACTCGGTGCTGAAGCTGCTGGAGGCCGTGGACACCCACATCCCGCTGCCGCCCCGCCAGCTGGACAAGCCCTTCCTGCTGCCCGTCGAGGCCGTGCACTCCATCCCGGGTACCTCCCGCCCCACACCCCCGCCCCACGGCGCGCCCCACGCCCCGCTCACCCCCCCCCGCCGCCGCCGCAGGCCGCGGGACGGTGGTGACGGGGACGCTGGAGCGCGGCACCATCCGCAAAGGCGACGAGTGCGAGTTCCTGGGCTACGGCCGCCACCTGCGGACGGTGGTGACGGGTGAGCCCCCCCGCCCCACGGCGCGCCCCACGGCTCCGCCGCCCCACGGCGCTGACCCCCCGCCCCGGCCGCGCCCCACAGGCATCGAGATGTTCCACAAGAGCCTGGAGCGGGCGGAGGCCGGGGACAACCTCGGGGCGCTGCTGCGGGGGCTGAAGCGGGAGGACGTGCGGCGGGGGATGGTGATGGGGAAACCCGGCTCCCTGCAGGCGCACCAGAAGGTGGAGGCGCAGGTGGGACGTGGGGCAGGGTGTGGGGCAGGGTGTGGGGCGCGCCGTGGGGCGGGCGTGGGTAAGGGTGTGCGGGAGGGAGGTGGCGCCGGGGGCGGCGGAGGGTGGGGGCGCGGGCGGGTGCGCTGTGGGGCGGGGTGTGGGGCTGGCTTTGGGGAAGGAGTCGGGTGTGGGCAGGGCAGAGGGGGGGGTGTGGAGGGAGAGGACAGGCGGGAACAGAATGGGGGTGAGTTGTGGGGCAGAGTGGGGCAGGCCGTGGGGCAGAATCGGGGCAAGGCGTGGGGCAGGGTGGGAGGAGCAGAGGGGCAGGTTGTGGGGTGCAGGGCGTGGGCTAGAGGGCAGGACACGGGCAAGACCGGGGGGGCAGGCTGTGGGGCAGAGCTGGGGGGGAAGGCTGGGGCTTGCTGTGGGGCAGGACAGGGCGAGACTGGGGGTGCGACGGGGACTGGGGCGGGCTATGGGGCACAGAGGGGCAGGGGGTGGGTGGGCTATGGGGCACAGAGGGACAGGGGGTGGGGCAGGGCGGGAGCTGAGCCGCGGGGCGGGCGCAGGAAGAGAAGAGCTCCCGAAGAGCGGGAGAAGCCCGCGGCGGGGCGGGGGGCAGCCGTGGGGCCGCCCCACACACCCCCGCTGCCCCACACGCCGCCCCCCAGGTGTACGTGCTGGGCCCGCAGGAGGGCGGCCGGCACAAGCCCTTCGTGGCTCACTACATGCCCGTCATGTTCTCCCACACCTGGGACATCGCCTGCCGCGTGCTCCTGCCCCCCGGGAAGGTAACGTGGGGCGCCCGCCCCACACCCGGCCCCACACCCTGCCCCACGCCCGGCCCCACGCCCGCCCCACGCCCCTCCCGCCCCCGCAGGAGCTGGTGATGCCGGGGGAGGACGCGACGCTGAGCCTGGTCCTGCGGCAGCCGATGGTGCTGGAGCAGGGGCAGCGCTTCACCCTGCGCGACGGCTCCCGCACCATCGGCACCGGCGTCGTCACCCGCACGCTGGCGCCCGCGCCCGAGGACGAGGCCATCAACTGGGGCTGAGGCGGCCCCACACTTGGGGGGCAGCCCCACACTTGGGGGGCGGCCCCACACTTGGGGGGCAGCCCCACACTTGGGGGGCGGCCCCACACTTGGGGGCAGCCCCACACTTGGGGGGGGTGGCACCCGGGGGGTGGGGGGAGGGTGACAATTGGGGCGGGGGGGTGGGGGGAGGGCGGCGCGGACAGAGGCAGCCCATCCCCCACGGGAGTTTAAGGTTTTATTAATTTTAAATTTTTTTGTTTTTTAATTTTTTTTAAAGTTTTTGTTTTTTTTTTTTTTTTTCCTTTTTTTTCTCCTTTTTTTTATTCTCTCCGGATGTAATAAAACCCCTCCCCCCGCGCGGCGGCGCCCCCAAACCGCCCGGTTTTCGCCTCGTTTCTCACCCGGCTTCCCCTCCCCCGCTATAAATAGAAAATCCCCCGGGGGGGGGGGCGGGAGGCGGCGGGGGGGGGGGAGGGGGGCCCCCCTCACTGCCCCACGGCCACTCGTGGGGCTGGGGGGGGCCGCTTGTGGGGCGGAGGACTTATCCCCGCTGGGGGGGGCGGGCGGGGGGCGGCGTCAGTTCCCCGGGGGGTGGAACGGGAGCTGCTGGGACTGGACTGGGGGGAGGGGAGAAGCGGGGGGGGGGGGGGGGGGCGGGGTCTGAGTGTGGGGTGCCCCACAGCGACCCCCCCGTCCCCTCTCTGCCCCCCAACCCCCCCCCGCACCCCCCCAAGCGTCGCCCAAAGCTCTGCCCCGGCCCCCCAAGTCGCCCGTCTGCCCCCCAACTCTCCCCCCCACCCCCCTCCTGCCAGCCCCCCATGTCCCAGCCCCCAACTCTCCACTCCAGCCCCCCAAGTCCCATCCCCGCCTCCCGAGCACCCCCCTCCCCGCCCCCCAAGTCCCTCCCCGGTCCCCCCAGCTGCCCCCCCGGCCCCTCCCCCACCCCCCGGCCCCTCCCCCACCTTGGTGGTGGCCGATGTAGGTGTAGGGGGAGGGGCTGGAGGCCGGCAGCGCGGCCACCCCGCTCTGGGGGGGCTGGGGGGGCGCCCCATGGCTCTGGGGGGGGTGGAGCAGCATCACCTGGGGGGGGTGGGGGGCGCCGGGGTGGGGGGGCGGCGCCGCCGGCAGCCCCGTCTGCACGTGGGCCTGGGGGAGGGGCGGGACAGAGAGAACACCCGGGGTCAGGCCCCGCCCCCTCCCCCCCCCCCCCCCGCGTGGCATCACATCCCCTCCCCCACCCCCCCAGTCCCCATGGCGTCCCCTCCCCCCATCCCTTCTCTCACCACGCCCTCCCCCACCCCCCAGTGGTGCCCCGCACCCCTCCCCCGCACCCCTCCCCCCGCACCTCCCCCTCCCTCCGCCCCCTCCCCCACCCCCCACTGCCCCCCGCGCCCCCCATCCCCTCTCCCCGGCCCCCTCCCCCCGCGGCCCCTCCCCCCCCGCCCCTCCCCCCCCGCCCCTCCCCCACCTGCCCCACGTGCGCCACGCCGTAGCCGTGCTGCTGCAGGCTCTGGTGGAGGGCGTAGACGGCGGCGGCGGCGGCGGCGCTGGGGGGGGAGGGGGAGGGGGCGGGGGGGGCTGGGGAAGCTGCTCTGGGGGGAGGGGGCGCCGGGAGGGGAGGGGGCGGGGGGAGGGCGGGGGGGGTGGCCCCCAGCGCCGCGTGGAAGAGGCTCTGCTGGGGGGGGGGCTGCTGCTGCCCCCCGCGCCCCCCAAGTGGGGGGGGGGGCTGCCCCCCCTGGTGCTGCCGGAAAGAGAGAGAGGGGGGAGGGGGGGAGGGGGGAGGGGTGAGGGAGGGCGCTGACCCTCCCCCCTCTCTCCCCCCTCCCCCCCCTCCCCGCGTGCGGGGGGTACCTGGGCGGGGCTGGGGGCCGCGTGCTGGGGGGGCGGCTGGCTGCCCGTCGGCGTGGGGGGCGGCGGGGGGTGCAGGGGGGCGGGGTGGGGCGCGTAGGGCTGGTGGACGGCGGCTGCGGGGGGAGGGGAGGGGCGAGAGAGTGAGGCCGTGCGCGCGCGGGGGGGGGGAGGGGCGAGGGAATGGGGGAGGGGGCTGGGGGGGGAGGGGCGACTCACCGTAGAGGGTCTGGGGGGGCGGCGGCTGCTCGGCCGGGGGGAACTGGGGGGCGGAGGAGGAGACGATGGCGGGGGAGGGGTGGCTGCCCGAGGGCAGCAGGCGGGGGCTGCTGGGCAGCATCGGGGCGAAGACCGGCTGGGGGAGGGCGGGGGGGGGGGGCGGGGGGACAGACACCCCCCCCCACGAAGCGTCAGACCCCTCCCCCGCCCCGTACCCCCCCTGTAAC